>NC_136504.1:101627318-101654818 GCF_053919585.1 Euprymna scolopes | reverse complement strand
TTACATAAATTGTTCAAAACCAGTTAGATTAATCTACCTCTGATGATGAATCCAAATTGGAAAGTACTCGGACTTACAACAAATATGGCGATTACATCAGCCAGTTCCTGTCAGAAGTGAAGACCATTATTCGGACGTTGGAAATGATCAAAAACAGAATTAATAGACAACAAACGAATATTTTATGTAATGAAATATGAGGTGCCTTAAATAAGTTTCCAGACTTTTTTCGTATAGACACTTTTATTGATAGTACACTCATTAAACTCTTGTCCCCTTCAAAGTAATCTCCTCCGGCTGCAATGCACTTGTTATACCGTTCCAACAACTTCTGGAAGACCTCATGGAAATCCTCCTGTGCCACATCCTCTTTCATTTCCTCAGTTTTTTTGGGGTTTTTTTTTTTTATCACATTTTCACCCCAAACAAGGCAAATTGCCACTTTGGTGTAAGGAGCTACTATCAGGGGCAACAACTACTGGGGTACTATGTAGGGATTTGGGCAGCAAGATGTCAGTTCACGTTACACTTGAACTTCTGCACGTCTGTACTGTTGGGGAAGCAGGGACCTGGAATGGAATTCCAGAGTCTAGCGGTTCTGGGGAAGAAACTATTGGAGTAAAAAGATCTTTTACATCTAGGGACCTCTACAGTGTGGGGGTGGGATTTAGCAGCCTGTCGGGTTTGTCGAGGGTGCTCACGTCGTGGGGGCACAAGTGATTGCCGTTCGTCAGAGCATTCACCACTAAAATACTTGTAGAAAAGGCAGTTGTCTCATAACGACAGCCTCTAAGGTTTCCCTTGGGCTTAGGGAATAACTAACAGTCACAGGGAGCAAGGTTTGGACAATAGGGAGGGTGAGGAACTGTCTTGATGCTCATCTTGGTTAAATAGTTTGTGACAAGGATGGAATTGTGGACTGACGCATTGTTCTGGTGGAAATGCCACTGATTCGATTTGAAGAATGCGGTTCTCTTCCGATGGAATTGCTTCCTGAACTTCCTTAAAACCTCAGCTTAGTATTTGTTGAGTGTTTGTCTAGTGAGAACCCACTGCAAGTAGATCATATGCTGTCAAAAAGGGATAATCATAAGTTTCTCGGTGGATCAGCTCTGTCTGGCCTTCTTGGGTTTAGGAAAAGCCTGCATGCTTCCATAAGGAACTCTGTCTCTCTTGGTCTCCGGATCATAGCAGTCGATCCAGCTTTTATCGCATGTCACCAGAGCATCAAAAACTGCGGGATCTGAATTGATCAACTCAACCATCTCCCTGCTGTTATAACAACTTCTTTCTTTCTGATCTTCTCTGAACACCCTTGAGACAAACGTCACACAAATCTTCTACATCGTCATTTCCTTGCGAATAATTGTGCGTACAGTTCCCACACTGACATCAAACTGTGCACTTATTGTCTTTATATACACGACAGTCCTTATCCATGAAATTCTTTATTTGGCCAATCAACTCTGGTGTTCTGACTTCCTTACTCCTCCCACACCTCTCATCATCCCTCACAAACTCCCTGCCTTCCTTGAATCTCTTATGCTACTCAATGACTGATGCTTGATTCATGCAAGATTATCCAAAAGCAGTTTGAAGCATTCAATACATGTCTCTGGCATTTTCAAAGCCTGTAAAAGATATGTAAAGTATGTCTGCTACATCCGTTGAAAACGTATTCCAATTCCTGTTGTAACTGTTCATTTGAACCTGAAATCATAAAAATTGGTCGGTCATCTCATAAGATCTATAGCAATAACAAACTGAATTTTCAAGAATCTACGACAATTTTAAATGCCTGTACAAAAAAAGTCTGGAAACTTATTGAACGCACCTTGTACGCTTAAGAGAAAAAATGCTGCCAAAATATGCACACACACGCGTGCATATATATATATATATATATATATATATATATATATATATATATTTAGGCAGTTAGATTTATATATCCCTGACGATGAATCCTGAAGGATTGGAAAGTACTTGGACTTATGATAAATATGGTGATTACATCAGCCAGTTCCAGTCAGAAGTGGAGACTGTTATTCGGAAGTTGGAAAGGATCGAAAATGGAATTAAATGCTACCAAAATATGCATACACACACACACACACACACACACACACACACACACACACACACACACACACACACACACACACACACACACATATTTAGGCAGCGTTTTTTCTCTGTGGCATATTTCATTAAATAAAACAGACGTCTTTTTTTTTCTATTAATTCTATTTTCGATCCTTTCCGACTTCCAAATAACAAAAGATCAAAAATAGAATTAATAGACAAAAACGTCTATTTTATTTAATGAAATGTATATATACAGGGTGACCCTCTAAAAAAAAACGGGCCCCAACTCTAATTAGGCCCCGTTTCTTAGTGTTTTGTTTGAATTAAATGAAACTTTGGTCATAACTAGTCTATTATATTCAAAACATCACATCAAAACACTAGGGTCTTTGGTCTTTTTTTCTCCGTTGACTGTAAAATGCTCAGAAAAACAATTGAATGTCCTCTGTTTTTTTTGTGTCACCCTATATATATATATATATATATATATATATATATATATATATATATATATATATATATATATATATATCACGTTTTAGGTGTTCAAAATTCAGAACTAATGAAGACAACGAGGTTGTTAAATAGTGCTCAATAAAAAGAGCAAAATATTTTTATTATTTGGGGTAAACAGTTACATATGGTCGCTACAAATAGCCATCTGTTTCAGTCAAAGAGACTTCATCAGGCGACCTGGAACCTCTCGACGCCAAAAAGAAAAAAGAAAAATGGAAAATCGCTTTTCATTTTTCTTTTTGGCGTTGAGAGGTTCCAGGTCGCCTTATGAAGTCTCTTTGACTAAAACAGATAGCTATTTGTAGCGACCATATGTAACTGTTTACCCCAAATAATAAAAAAATATATATATAGCATTAACCTGTAAGAGATATGTGAAGTACATGTGCTACATCCGTTGAAAACATATTACATTATAAAACATATTACATTATAAAAACTAAGAAACCCATCACAGACAGGTACATCAGCTAATGTGTCCATATGTGCATTTTCTTTTCAAACGTTATGCAAGAGATTTCGAAATCTAATAGAATAGTCATCTCTTTTTCTCACAACTCCTTTTTCTCTCTACTCTCTATTGTTATTTTCATGGAAGCTGCTCTACTGAGCTCCAATCTTTGGTTCTTCCTTGCAAGACATTTACAGCAAGAACTCGTCTGGCTACCAAAATACAAAAGGACTTTCTTTTCTTTCTTGGTGTGCCTTACGCCAAGCAGAATTTATATGGACAGAGTTTCTTTGCAAGGACTTCTCATCTGTGCAACACATTGCCACCGGATTGCTTCCCCGCTGTTTTCAACTTGGTCGTCTTTAAATCCAGAGTAAGCAATTTTAAGTAATAAATAGGGCTGTGACAACAGAGTATTTTTTTCTTTGTTTTAACTCTTGAGTATATATTCATTAATATCTTATATGTTTTTTATAGACTGGTGTGGTTCTCGGTTGATTAACTGTGTCGGATATATACTAGAGAGTCAAAAGAATGTAAAGAATATGCTGTTTTCACAGCTCTAGTAATAAAACGCAGTTCATACTATTAATCAATATTAGTACTCCCATAGTGTTCTTCATCTTTCAGTTGTTAATTGTTTCTCTCTTATTAACCCTTATCCTTTTTTCTTATCATTTGGTTTTTCATGCCAGACAATCATCCACAATTTCAGTCATTCCAGTCTAGAAATCTTTTCAAGATTCTGACCATTCTTGTTTGAATCTCTCTTGCACTTGGTTCTTCTGGTATATTCAACAAATAGTTTTTACATTCTTTTTCATGAGTCCGGTTGCTCTTATAAGTAGGCTCCTCCTCCAGTCTTTGACAGACTATGGATACCCATGAACGAGGTGCCTGCACATGAAATTTATGTGACAGGAAGTGCTCAATCTCCAACCACACCTCTCCTGAGTTGACATTATTAAATGACAGTTGCAAATGAAGTGTATGTACAGGACGACTGGAAACAAATGCAGAGATAAGCGGAGAGCACGTACAGCGCCTAGACTTCCCAAATGGTCACCCATCTGGTACTAACCAGGCTCAACGTTGCTTAACTTCTATATCGTGCGTAAGACATTGATATTTTATCTTCCCTTTCTCAGCTCTTTTAAGGTCAGCATCGTTAGGGACACTTACTTCAACTAGGGTTGCTACTTTCTCCCACGTGTCCCATATCACTATGTAAGAGTAAATATGTCAGGTTTCTAGGTATGTAGCTGTAGGAATTTAATAGTCATAATGGGTGGTGTATGACTTACTTCCAACTGTTGTTTCTGGTAAACATGTTCCCAAGATTTGCTGCTATACTGGATCTTCAACTTTTTATTGATGCTCCAGTGGAGATATTTGCACATTCCATTCTGCTGTTCCCCCATCGGAACTTTACAACTTGATATCAGGTGACTCACACTCTCTACTTCTGCACTTGTTGTTTGTCTCTCTCTTTTTTTTTTTTTTTGAGTTATTTTGAGGAGAAAATAAATTAACTCTGTTATATATGCTGCAGACAGACTACTTTTCATTGTGTCAAAAATCATTTTTTTCAGTGTTGCCTCATGAAGAGATATACTTAAATATTTGAAGTAAATGTGAGGGGTGTACTCAATTTTGTGATATATATATATATATATATATATATATATATATATATATATATATATATATATATATATCCGGTAGGAAGATATCCAAAAATTGAAAATAATTAAATTTCAACAAGGGTCGTTGATAGTGCTCAATCATAAGAGAGCAAATTATATTACACACACACACACACACACACACACACACACACATATATATATATATATATATATATATATATATATATATTATGTAAATTTTCCTAATCGCGTTCTTATTACCGTATATATATATATATACATATATATACATATATATACACATATATATATACATATATATATATATATATATATATATATATATATATATATATATATATATATATCAGTAGGAAAATAAATAAACACATCAGAAACCACATAGATGTACGACTTTTGATTTGTTTCCAGGCGACTATTAACTTGTTTATGGCTATTCCTAACAAGAAACAATGCCGGTTCACGCAGTTCGACATCACAGACTTCTATCCTTCCATTAACAGACAAATACGCAACAAAGCCTTAAATTTCATACAGAAATTAGCCATCTAGAAATAGAAACCATCCTTCATGCAAGAAATTTCCGCCTCTTTGATATCAGACGCCCATTTTGTATCATTCATTTTGTTATTGGCTTGGTTGTTTTTTTTTGTTTGTTTGTTTTACTGCATATCAACCCTTTTCGGGTTATTTAAAGCTGAATTCCAGTAATTATGCGGAAAAGAAAACGTTTTTAGGCTTTAGGTTCTTTATATCTTCAGATATTTATTCATGGTGTTTGGTTTGAGGAAGGATTAGACTCGGTGCGGTGGTAATGGGGCGGACATCCATTTTGTACTTGATCTGTGAATTTACTAATATAAAGTAACATGTCCTATACACATTCATCTGAATGAAAAATATAATGAATCAACAAATATAAAGAATTATATATATATATATATATATATATATATATATATATATATATATATATATATATACATACACACACACACACACACACACACAAACACACACACACACATATATATATATATATATATATATATATATATATATAAGCACATATATTTTATCTTATTATAAATTTTCCTAATGACGGTCTGTCTGTGGGTGTGTGTGTGTGTGACGCAGTTTATCTCAGCCTACAGGCAATCCACCCAGGCAAGTAAGATACCGAAATGAAGGTTATGAACCAGCGGATGTTTTAGTAATATTTACGAGGGGCGTGCAATAAGTAATGCCCCTGACCCACTTCCAGTTGTCTGATCTAGCTGAAATTTTGCATGTGCAATGATTTATATCTCTACGGGTTATGTGGCAAATTACAACTCTGAACTAACTGTATTTTCTGTTTTACAAGTGTTTGAACTGAGTCAGGTGTGAAATGGAGCCTGTTGAATGTCGAGCAATGATCCAGTTTTTGTATTTGAAAGGACGCACACCACAGGAAACTTTTGATGAAATGAAAGAAACTTATGGTGATAATGCCCCATCACATGACCTTGTAAAACGCTGGCATCGTAAATTCAAACATGGCCAGAAGTCTATGGAAACAGCTCCCAGACCTTGTCGCCTCCCCCCCTACTGCCATTGATGAGGCATTTGTCCGTCAAGTTGAGGCTGCCATTTTGGAAGATCGGCGCATTACTATTCGCCAAATGATGTCAAGATTAGTACAGGGTCTGTGGAAACTATCATTCATGACCATTTGCATATGCATAAGGTGTCTGCCAGATGGATTCCCAGGTTGCTCACACCATTCCAGAAGCGAGAATGTGTTGAGTGCTCGAGGATGAATTTGGAGATGTGCCAAGAAGATAAGTGAAAATTTTTCAGAAGACTGATTACACAGGATGAAACCTGGGTCCATCACTATGATCCAGAGACCAAAGCCCAGTTAATGCAGTGGAAACACTTAGACTCACGACCTCCAAAGAAGGCAAAGGTGCAGCCATCCACTGGCAAGGTCATGCTCACAGTCTTCTGAGACCAGGACGGAGTAGTGATGACAGATTTCCTGGTAAGGGTACCACAATTACAGGAGCCTATTATGCTTCACTTTTGAAGAAATTAAGGGAAGTTATCAAAATTAAGAGGCGGGGCAAGATCAGCAAAGGTACCCTCCTCCTGCAAGACAACGCTCCGGTCCACAACTCGCATGTCGCCAGATCAGAAGCACGGGTGTGTGGCTATGAAATCCTTCCCCGTCCTCCCTACTCTCCTGACCTTGCACCCTCTGACTTTGACCTTTTCCCAGCCATGAAGTTGTTTTTAAAAGGAAAGTGTTTCCCAGATGATGCAGCCTTGATTTCTGAAGTCACGTCGTGGTTGGAGGACCAACCTAGGGTGTTCTACAAAAAGGGTTTCCAGAGCTGCATCAAACGATAGGAGAAATGCATAACTCTGGGTGGTTCCTATGTAGAGAAAGACTAATAACTGTGCCAAGTGTCGTTGCTCTACTGCTATGGAAGTGGGTTAGGGGCATTACTTATTGCACGCCCCTTGTATGTCCATGTTTAGTGTATGGAAATGCAAAAAATAACGATTTACTAAACAACGTTTTATTTACTGGATATATTTTCGGTACAAGGACTCAAGTTTGCCCAACTGGTTCTTTTAGATATAAATATATTGAATATATATATATTATATATTATATATATTATATATAAATATATATTGAACATATATATATATTATATATTATATACAAATATATATTGAACATATATATATTATATATATTATATATAAATATATATTGAACATATATATTATATATATTATATATAAATATATATTGAACATATATTATATATTATATTATATATAAATATATATTGAACATATATTATATATTATATATATTAATATATATTGAACATATATATATTATATATTATATATATTAATATATATTGAACATATATATATTATATATATTATATATTATATATAATATATAGTAAACATTTATATATTATATATATTATATATATTATATATAAATATATATTGAACATATATATATTATATATTTATATATATTATATACTAGCGGGGATACCCGGCGTTGCCCGAGTGTTTGTTTCCGGGACGGGGGGGGAGTTTTAAAAAATGTTATGGTAGGTAAGTAGGAAGGATCAAACCCGGAGTCATGAGTAAAAGTAGGAAAATAAAGTGTGAAAAAAAAAAAAAAAACATCTGCAACGTTAACAGTTCAGTCACCAAGAAAAGTCCATTCCAGTTGTTTAGGAAAAAAAAAAAAAAAAAACGACTACGGTAGGTCGGCGCGAACGTGAAAATATAATGTGAATTGTCCAGCAAACTAACCACTACGCCACAGAGCACTGCAGCTTAGTTTAGTGATTTTAAATAACTTCACATGAAAGAACTACGAAGCCAAACCGGTGTTCTCTTCTCAACTGTTCCTTGTGAACGATCCCCAAACGGTGTTAAGTGGTGGCAAGGGGAGGAGGAATTTATAAGAGAGAAAATATTTTACCACTTCCATTGATCTTAACCGATTTTGGCCGTGACTTCTCAGCAGAAAAAGTATAGAAATCTAAGATTATCGAGGAATTTAAGATATAATAAGCCTATAACACACCTCAGATATTGTTCTGCCGTTTGTGCATATTATATTTGCATGAAATATCTTGATTTTTAATCCTATTAAGGTCAAAATTCGACGGGAAAAAATGAGTTCATTTTATTTATATAGAGAAGATAAATATATATTGAACATATATATATTATATATTATATATATTATATATATATTATATATATTATAGATAAATATACACTGAATCAACACATATAAAGCTGATAGCGCAAAAAGTTAGTTTTTGGACAGCATTGATGAGTTTTTTAACATTTCTATAAAAATAGTTGTATTTAATTTATATTGTCCCAAATGAGATAAATTGATATGCATTAATAAATATCACGAAATTAATATTGTGCTACATAGTTCAAAATAAATAATAAAATTGCATCGTAAGAGACAATCTTTAATTTACTCCTTCAGTCCAGCACTAGATGTATGGGGGGGGGGCGATTTTTGACACCCCCAACACGAAACTGCGAATAAAATGTAAAAAACTCGTAATTTCTCATTTAAAAGTGGGTTGTTTATTTTCTGTATGGATTATACTTCCAAAATAAACTATTAAAGTTGTTTTAAAAGTAATAGAAATATTATTTTTATTTTTTTAAAAACATTTTTTTTTTTACGTCATGAAATCAATTGACTTTTACGAGTTAAATATTTTTCAATTTTTAAACTTTAAAAATCTATCAAAATTTTTCTGTTGGTTCAATTTTTACGATATTTTCAGGGTCAATGTGAAATTTTATGCTCTTTCCAATGAACTGAATATAATATTTTAGACAAACGTTTTTTTTAATTCACGCCCCTCCCCATTTTTAAATGTATAGTAAAAAGTAAATAATAAATTTACACATTAAAACTTATATATCACAAATTGAAGATAAAAGATCAATAAATAATATATTCAAATTTAAAACAAAAAAAGAAGTGTTGTTTAGAAATTCACCTGTGAAGTCCGAAGTTTAAAACCTTCTTTTTTTTTTAAACACGTTTTTTTTTTTGTTTTTTGTTTCTCAATGACACCTTGGTCCTTGCTCCTTTAATTGAAAAAAAAAAAAGAGTTTGAATTACATTTTTCGAATAGTTATAAGCTTGGAAAGACAGGGGGTCGAATTAGTCAATATTTTTTTCACGGATTCGTAAGGTCAGTTTCTGACACACCTAGTCCAGCACCTCTTGGCAGATAAGGTTTCTTTTTGTGCCATATTTATTTTGAATGTTCCCTTTTTTATGTAACATTTTGCTGATTTCTTTCTTCGGTAAACAACCGCTGCACGTCAAAATGACTACAAGCTCCTTTCTCGCATCATTGCAACAATTATCATATATTATTATAACGATATTTGAAAACGAGGCTACATGAAAGGGGGGGGTCACTCCTTTGTTTTTGTCTAGGGTTACCCGATTTGCTTTTTTAAAGCCAAATTTCATAAATTCGTTTTTTTTTTTTAACACAGCTTGGCTTTCAAAAATTGTATTTGGTCTTTTTTCAAAGCGAACTAATTAAGAAAGGAACAAGCAAAATATTATAAAGAGTAAGTTTGGTTTGGTTTGGTTTGGTTGCTTTGTTTTAAGGTATACCAACCCTTTTCAGGAATTGGACAAGGAGATGTCTGTTCACATTCAATTAATTTCTGCACGTTGGTACAGTCAGGAAAGCTGAAGATTGGGAAGGGATATTCCATTTAAGGCCAATTTGAAGTGCTGATATATGTCTTATCTCCCCTTTGGAACCAAGTTAGTCATTATGGGTCACCGTAATTGAAAAATGATCACATTTCTCTCATCAGTTGAATAAGTAAGTTTATTCTTAAACACAAACCTGCCAAAAATTTTTTCCATTTTTTTATTCTCTTAAAGAATTACATGAGTTTTTTATTTAAAATATTTTATTTCTTCTTTATGCAATGATTTTTTTTTCAAAAATCTAAAAACATTAAAACATTGAATGAAATAGAAAAAATTGATGTAGGTGTCCAATTTTTACAGAACAATATTTTTAAAATATGAGGTTTCACATAAAAAAATCGATGTGTTTTTTTTTAAAAAGGTTTTAAACTCTTGACTTTACAGGTAAATTTGCACAAAACTATTCTTTTGTTTTTGTTTTAAATTAGATTATTTTATTTATTGATCTTTTATCTTCAATTTGTGATGTATAGACATTTCAAAATGGGGGGGGGGCTGAATAAAAAAAAAACGTTTGTCTAGAATATTATATACGGTTTATTAGAAAGAGCATAAAATTTCACATTAAACCTGCAAATATTGTAAAAATTGAACCAATAGAAAATTTTGATAGATTTTTAAATTGAAAAAATTGAAAAAAATTTAACTTTTTACGTAGAAAAATGGCTACATGATCGCGCACATGCACTTTGTAAACACTTTTTTTTTAATAAAAATATTTCTATTATTTTAAAAAAGAAAACTTCAATAGTTTATTTTGGAAGTATATTTCATAAAGGCATTCAACAACCCACTTTAAAAAAAGAAATTATGAGTTTTTTTAATATTTTATTCGCAGTTTTGTGTTAAGGGTGTCAAAAATTCAAAGTCATATATATATATATATATATATATATATATATATATATATATATATATATATATATGCAATATATATATATATATATATATATATATATATATATATATATATATATATATATATATATATATATATATATATATATATATATATATATATATATATAGCTACATTTCAGGTTTCAAATCTTCATTTTTTCTTGCCAAACAATTTTCTCAGCATTTCGGAACTTCGGCATGTTTTACAAATCTGTTTCGTTACGCAGAAATTTTTACCAAAGTATTGGACTTCTAAACTAAAAAATTTATATACACAAAAGGCAAACTAAATCAGAAAGCATATTTTACCGAAAAAAAATGAGTGTGTATGTATGTGTGTGTGTTTTACCGAAAAAGATGTCTGTTTTTTTTTTTTTTTTCTTCCTTTGAAGATTGTAATGCCGGGTATTGGGCAGCCAAACCAGCTGCCAACATTGCCCCGCTTTTTTATTGAAACCAACCGAGAGCTCTTTTTAGTATCCTCGCTGTTCCCTTAAGTGCAATTGTCTGAATCTCTTTTGCACTTGGTTCACCAGGAATATTAGTTAGGTAGGACTTCAGGTTCTTCTTCATAAGTCCTGTGGCACCTATGATAACTGGTATGATCGATATCCCCTTTAGGTTCCAGTTTCTTTTCATATCATACATGAGACCTTAAACCAGAAAGCATATTTTACCGAAAAAAAATGAGTGTGTATGTATGTGTGTGTGTTTTACTGAAAAATATATCTGTGTGTGTGTGTGTGTATGCGTGTGTGTTTTACCGAAAAAAATGTCAGTGTGTTATGTGTGTGTACGTGTGTGTATTTTACCAAAAGAAATGTCTCTGTGTGTGTGTGTGTGTATGTGTGTGAATTTTATCGAAAAAATGCCTGTGTGTTATGTGTACATATTTTTTAGTTTGAAAGTTTTATGAATGTAAAATGATTTGGTATGCATGTAATTAATTTAGATTTAATGTAAGCATTAATTTTTATGGGTAAAAAACATATGCGAGTGGGATGAGGATGCAGATGAAATAAAGATGCTAATTCCGAATGAATTAATCCGTAAACTTTTGTGAGATTAATTTCATTTCCTTTGAATTTTTTAATCTTCTTCTTTTCATAATCCACTTGTAAAATAAATCCTAATTCCCTTTTTGTTTGTTTGGAAATTAAATGGCAACGATAATAACCTGTACGTTCCTCCTCCTCCTCCTCCTCCTCCTCCTCCTCCTCCTCCTTCTTCATCGTCTCCTTCTTCTTCTTTCTATACATTTATCTCCTTCCTCTTTATTTTTTCTTCTTTTTTCACTTCTTTCTCTTTTTCTTAACTTCTTCTTCTTCTTCTTCTTCTTCTTCTTCTTCTTCTTCTTCTTCTTCTTCTTCTTCTTCTTCGTCGTCGTCTCCTCCTCGTTCTTTGTTCTATTCTCTTGGTTTATCTCTTTTTCTTCAAAAATATTCAACAAAGAAGAAGAAGAAGAAGAAGAAGAAGAAGAATTCTATATCAGCCGGTCATTCAGTTTCATTTTTAATTTCAAACAAAAATATGTCATAGTATGATCTCCCCCGCTAATCGCTTTATTTCTAATTTGATTCATTTTTTTTTTTTTTTGTTCACTTGCCTGCAAATATCGACACGTCTAAAGATTTATGAAATTTATCCTTGCTATCAGGTGATTTGCGGATTATATTTTTTTATATTATGAGTGTTTTAAGATGTCCAAATATTTTGCAGTTGCACACCGATAAGGATTTCGTTTTTTTTTTAATCAAACTTTGCCGTTTGAATGAATCGTTTGCTTTGAATATTCACGATGAGACGAATGTATGTTTGTAGACTTTTTAAAAAAAAAAAACACTTTTTTTCGGTGCTTGTTCGTTGTAATAGTAAAATTTGAAAATCGAAATAATGAATTTCAAGTAAAACCAATCGTATCTACTTTAACTGTCATGTCGCAATAAGGAAAATATCCAAACACTAGCAGGGAGACCTGACGTTACCCGGGATTAAATGATGATCAACGAATGTTTCACACTCGTATATTTTTATTGTCATTGAAATGGCCGATTTTTCAATCAAATCGATTGATTGCCTTCTCTAGTTGGAAACCCATCGCGGTACACCCGAGGGAGGGGGAAGCTTCATATGTCTACCTGCACTGCAGTGACTAAAGCTTCACATGCCTATTTGCAGTGACTTAGTCCACAATACACTGTAGTCTACATTGCACTGTAGAGAACCTACTGTTGATTTTATTAAATTATTTTTTATATACAATGACTTGAATTGAAGTTTAAAATGCAAAATTCAAGTATCATGGTTCAATTGTGCTCTAAACAGAAGCATCCATTTCGTACGCGTCGTTGTCATATCAAAGAACCTACTGTAGATTTGATATGTCTGGCCTTACTAGTTGTGTAATGATAATGGCTTGAATTAAAGTTTAAAAGGCAAAAGTCAAGTATTATGGTTCAATTGTGCTTTAAACAGAAATATCCATTTCGAAGGCGCCCCTATCATATTAAAGAACTTACCATTGATTTTATATGTCGGGCCTTTCGACTTGTGTGATAATAAAACTTTTCAAATGCACTTATGATGTTAGGCTGTATAAGGTGTTGACTTTGGTCAAAATCGCCGGTTCCTTCTTTCATTGGATTTTTTCGATTATTGATTATTGATACTTATAAAAAGCACTCCGATACAAAAAAAAAACTATCTAAGAACACTGCCAGGCACATAAAGTACCTTTTGTGAAATTTCATAAAAGTCGGGCTGGCCGTTTCCGAGTCCATACGGAACGTGCGTGCACACACGCAGCTACACACAGCCAAAGAGATTAGAAAAGCAATAAGGTTGAAAATTAGTTACTTTATGAAAACAGTTTTTGAAGACAATTAGCAAAAATTGAGTTTTGCTAAATTTTAAAAAATTTCAGAAAATAATTATCTTTTTTGTTAAGGTTTGAATTCTGTTTAATTAATTATTATTATTTTTTTTTTTTTAGCAAAACTCAATTTTTTGGATCTTTTCATTACTGTGACATGACAATTAAGTAGATACGATTATTTTTATGTGAAACTTAATATTCCGGTTCTGGAGATATCAGCTGCTCGATTATTCTGTTCAACTTGTATATTTTTTAAAATTTCTTTTCTATTCTTCATACTTGTTGAAGTTTTTCCGAGTTGTAATAAGTAAAACATTAGAAAAACAGAATATCTCTACTATTATATAAAATTTAGCGTGTGTGTGTGTGTGTGAGAGAGAGAGGGAAAATAGAGAGAGAGTTTCCTATAGACTCTAAAGCGCTGGGCCGATTTTTATGAAATTTCACACGAAGGTACTTTATGTGCCTGGCAATGTTCTTAGATAGGTTTTGTATCGGAATGTCTTTTATAAGTATCGATAATTGAAAAGATTCTATGAAAGAAGGAACAAGCGATTTTGACTAAAGCTAACATCTTATATGGTGCCCGGAAAACTTGTTCCAGGAAAACTCGTCTCCGGAAAACCCGTACCCAGAAAACTCGTACCCACTTTTTGCTAGGTAGGAAAACTGGTTCCTTATTGAATAAATATCGATTGAAAACACATTTTATTACCGTTCTGGAAGGAGATATTGTTTTTAAAAGAGACTATGCACCCCCATAATATTTTAAAAAAATTATTTTTAATTCTTGCTTAAACTTGATTACGGAGTTAAGATACGAAAAACGAAGCCAAATATTTATTTTAAAAATATACTCTAGTTTTAACACTTTTTGTGTCATTACGAAACAAAAATAAAGAAAGAAAACACGTGTTATCAAAGAAAGCAATTGTTTTATTTAGAAGAATTAATTCAGTTTAAATAATTCTTGTGTTATTACAAAACAACAAAAAAGAAAACACGGTCTGGGTTTGTATTACTGTACACATAGATTCGATAAAGTTGTCAAAAAACAAATATATAACAAATAAATGTTATCAAAGGCAAGATAAGTTACTTTTCTGCCAAACTGGATATATTTTTTGTGTTTTTATTCAATGTAACATGTTTATTCAGCTCGAAAAATATACAGTGTTTCCCGATGTATTGGAAAATTCAAAATGGCGCCCGACTCTCTCTTTAACGCGGTAAGTTTGGGAAAAGGTGTTATAAATAAAAAAATAGACAAAATACTGTTGGAAACTCGCTCAATATATATTACCGTGACATAGGTTGACATATATTCGGTGTTTTTTTAGTAGTATTTTGTCCCGTTTATTATTTATAACACCTTTTCCCAAACTTACCGTTTTGAATGAATTCAAGTATTTATGAAAGTGCATTTTTACCTAAATGCGAGTTGGGAATAATTTTCCCTTTAACCAATTTGGTACCCTCATATGGTGAGCAGCATATATATTGTTTTTAAAATATAATTATTCACTGAGACGTGTTCCATCAGAGTGGCTGAATCTAACGAGATTCGAAATCAGGGCCCCGCGGTAAGGAGCCTGGACTCTTACTGCTCGTCCATCTCGCATGACTGTTTGGATTTATTGCGATTTACTTAGATGTTATTTGTTTTTATTTTTGCGATATTTTGATGCGTTTTGTGTATTTAGCCAGCAATTTTCATTTAAATACACATCGTTAACGATAGCAGAGAGTTTTTTTTATTTATTTATTTTATTAACATTTTTTTTTGTGTGTGTGTGTGTGTGAAAATCCAAATGTTAGTGTCTCCCGAATGGCATTAAACCTTATAAATAATATTGGTTCTTTCTAATGGTTTTAGGGTTGTGGAGTCATTGTTTTTTGCTATATGATTTTGGGTCTTAATTTTCTCATAACAAATAATGAGTCTACATTCATGTTTCTAACGTTTTTTGAGATGAGGATTGGTTATTCGTATTATTTGGATTCTTTGACTACTGTTCTCATCTTGAGTGTCATCTTCAGGTGCATTTTGTCGAACTCGGGAATGTTTCTGTCAAACTCGGGAATCTGCACAGAATTTCGAATGGAACCCTTTATTTAATTCACAAATTACTTAGGACCTCTATCCAGTCATGACTGGCGGAGCAATAGCATCCTACCCCTGTGAAGTAAATAAAGGGTTCTGCTCGAGATTTCGTGCACATTTTCGAATTTGACAAGATACACCTGAAGAAGGTTGGAGGTTATATCGACCGAAAATTTGTGAAATAACAAACATTCAAGATGAGAATGAAGAATACAAATAATATGTGTTCATTTTTATTTTATGTTTTTTAATGGAAATTGCTTCAGACTCACGGGTGACCACGCATGCTTCGCTTGTTATAACAGTAATCTACGTACAGGCATGTTTCGAGATCCTACCCGGTCAATATCTAACATTCAATCTTAGAATGTATTTGTATATTAAGAATAATGTATTTGTATATTAAAAATAATCTATGAATATAAAAACGAAAATGTATGTATGTATGTATGTGTGTTCGCTTTTTCTGTGCGTCTACAAAAGGCTTCTTTCAGAGAAGCAAGCGGTCGCTCGCTTCGCAAGTTTTTAAAATATTTTATATCACTTATAAATCGTAATATCTCACAGTTACAACGAAGCTCGCCTGTCTATTTAATTTGCTCGATTTCGGGAAGATAAATATTCAATATTTGTCGCTCGCCGCATGTGGGTTAGTCTTTTTCCTATAAGATCTTGGGGGTGGGAAAAAGAAGCATTCAGCAGTAAATGAATACCATCCCGCAGTCAATAACTCATTAAAACGGGCACCTGCTAAATCCAAGTAATTAAATAAATTCAAACGTGTTTCCGTAAGCATGTCGCGGTGAGGCAATTGTTAACGTCATACGTTTTTTTTTTTTTTTTTTTTTTTTCACACTTTAATTTACAACTTTGCCTCAAGGGTTCGGGTTCGATCCTCATACTTACTTTTTTTTTTACCCCCCCCCCCCCACACACCTCCAAACACCCGGGCAACGCCGGGTACGCCTCGCTAGTGTATTTATATATTAAGAATCATGTATTTTTATATTAACAATAATGTATTTGTATATTAAGAATAGCAAAAATGGGGTTTAGTCAAGGTTCAGTTTAGTTAACTCAACATACTGTGGGAATTGATAGAAATGGATTTGACATCACATGGTTTTAAGAGAGAGCGAGGGAGAAAAGTGTGATTTTAGAGATGTCTGGGTAAGATATGATTAAACTATTTTTTTATGGAAATCGCTCCAGACAAGGCATGAAGGCACTTGATGTAAATAGCTAAAAAAAAGTACTTCAAGGTTAATAATTTGCAAAAGATAAGTGTTAGATGGAATAGACCCTGACTCAAAAAACAGCAATTCTTCCCCCTTTGTCATAAACGTCGCTCATGGAATGTGAGAACTGAAGGACAAAATAAGAGAAATGAAAGTTATGCAGCTGCTGAAAAGTAAACCTAAGATGCACTTTCTACTCTCTTTCTATTGATATCAATTGTGGTATATTTTTTTGTGTCTTTTTCTCCTAATTTAAAGTTCGGTGGCATTTGATTGAAGTAGTGTACGTGAAGTTTGAGATGTGATGTTGAATGTTATTTTTTTATGTTTTTGCTAATTTTTTTAAACATTATTTAATATGATGCAGTAATGCATTTGTTTAAAGGGTAATAATCTTTTTTTTATGGTGGAAATTAATTTTGCATCGTTTCGTAGGTTTTTAACAATGACTATTTTGTATTGATGTAATTTAACAGACTTAAACCTGTTGTTTTTTCTTTTATGATTATAAGTGTTAAACGTAATGTTAGAGGGGTCAATATGTATATATATATTGTTAATTCACTGTCCGCATAGCAGTGGATGAATAGCCCAACGGTTAGAAGCTCCGACTGTCATTTGGGCGGTCGGGTTTCTGTCCTGGCTTGAGTTAGTTCGCACTGATGAGCTGTGAAACAGCGAAACAGTACTGTATGTGGATGACTATAATGCTCCTTATCTTGAGTTGAGAATATTGGGAAGTGATATACAAATTAGCATTATTAAGCCATGCTCTTTGTGTAAACAATTTGAGTTTAGGTATTTGGACAATGTCATCACATTGTTAATTCACTGCCCACATAGCAGTAGCCGAATAGCGCAACAGTTAGAAGCTTCACCTGTAATTTGGGCGGTCGGGTTTCGATCCTGGCTTAAGGTAGTTGTTTGTCTAGCCACACTGATGAGCTGTGAAATAGCGAAACAGTACTGTATGTGGATGACTATATATATATATATATATATATATATATATATATATATATATATATATATATATATACTGGGGTAATGGAAACATATTATAAGGTATTTACATCTCTTCCAATTTTCGGATTTTAATCATGTCGAAAGGTACTTTATTTCCTTTTGACGGATTGATTGTTGCTATTTCTTCTGATGATTTGAGGACATAGTAGATTCACTGATTGATATAAGAATTAAGTGATTGATTTTGTGCTACGAAACAGATACTGTCAAGAATTGTAAATGTCAACTGAATTAAAGGAATAAATTATAAGATGGTCAACATCACGAACTTTGGAATATAGACTTTTGTCATTCATTCACTATATTGCTCTGTAATTACATGCACATGCACTATATTGCTCTGTAATTACAGGCACACACAGACACACTATATATATATATATATATATATATATATATATATATATAGCGTGTCTGTGTGTGCATGTAGACGTTTTCAGACTGATTTACAAGCATCTCCGCCTGAAGAATAGCAGTTATCATCCTCCTCTCTCTCATCCTTAAAATCTTGTGCTGTCTGGAAGCTGCTTCAGATTCCTTTCCTTTTTCCCTGTTAAGCATTTTGATAAGCATCTGTCTCCATTCGCAATTGACTCCGAGGCACACTTGACCAAACGCAGGCAGAACGCTTTGTGTCTTTCCTGATTTGTCTTCGAAGCTCGTCCGGTAACATCAAGTGCTTTTTATACGGACACTTTCTCTTTCAGTGAGCTCTTGACGTTTCACGATTTTCCCTTGACAGGAATGAAGAATTTCAAATTTAATTCTCATTTTAAGCGCAAATTTGGACTTGATTCACCGAGCTTATCCCGACAAATCTTCAAGTAATCCAGCAAAATATTCAACAACGAAAACATTTTTCTATTCTTCACAGAAATTCACTTAAAATAAATATGTTTTGACAGTTTTATCAAGAAACTAGCAAGCCTCCCGGCATTTCCTGATCATAAACTATGCTTGATTTTAATTTATGCAGATCTCATAAATCGAAAATCGAAACACATAACCTAAAGACACATGGATATCAAAACTTAAGAAATTAATCGTATAAATGTATATTTGCGCATGCATGTAGGATACAAAGTCGACATATCCCTGCCAAGTTCCAATTTTTAAATTTTGGCCCTTTAACAGCTACTTTTACTGGCTAAAAAACGAATCAAATTTGTTCACACACACACACACACACACACACACACACACACGGTGATTTGTATCATTATCTATAATATATAAAGTGACCTTTTCTCTGTGTGTACAGAACTGTCTCTAACAAACTACTCTGCCAATTTTTTGGTCTACAGACTTGAAACTTGATATATAGGGGATCTATATATAATGAAGGTGGTGTTTTATCAGCACTACTGGGGAACCATTATATAATATACTGTTTTGTTCTTGAACCCCCAAAACAGTTTTCATTCTAAACAACTGATGAACCCTAAAATAATATTAGGATTAGCATAAACAAACTAATACAGTGATTGAAAGAGATTAATTGACTTACAAGCAAAATAGTTTCCATAGATTGACTGTGGATTAATAAGTTTTTTAATATATTTTTAAAGACTGAAAAACTTCAAAGACTATATCTATCTATCTATCTATCTATCTTTCTATCTATCTTTCTATCTATCTAAAGTAAAAAAACAACGAGCTTAGCCTGATCTCGTTATAAATTTATTTCATCACATGAGAAGAGCTAGCCAAAGTTTAGCGTCCGACTGGAAAAATTGAACAAACTTACAATCAGTTTGGCACTTATTCTTGATTAACTCTTCTCATGTAATGAGGCCATTTTGAGTTGAAATAAATTTATAATGAGATCAGGCTAAGTTTGTTGGGTTTTTTTCTTTTTCTTTTAAATATTATTTTTGCTCTGCTATGCATTAAGCTTTTTCATTTAAAATTTCTTACAGAAATTGCTCTATCCTTTACAAATATAACATTTCATATATATATATATATATATATATATATATATATATATATATATATATATATTGTCTGATCTTACTGAAATTTTGCATGTGCAATGATTTATATCTCTATGGGTTATGCGGCAAATTACAGCTCTGAACTAATTGTGGTTTCTGTTTTACAGGTGTTTGAACTGAGTCAGGTGTGAAATGGAGCCTGTTGAATATCGAGCAGTGATCCGGTTTTTGTATTTGAAAAGACACACACCACAGGAGACTTTTGATGAAATGAAAAAAACTGATGGTGATAATGCCGCATCATATGACCTTGTAAAATGCTGGCATCGTGAATTCAAACATGGCCGGAAGTCTGTGGAAACAGCCCCCAGACCTGGTCGCCCCTCTTCTGCCATTGATGAGGCATCTGACTGTCAAGTTGAGGCTGCCATTTTGGAAGATCGGCACATTACTATTTGCCAAATAGCCCAAGATGTCAAGATTAGTACAGGGTCTGTGGAAGCTATCATTTATGACCATTTACATATGCATAAGGTGTCTGCCAGATGGATTCCCAGGTTGCTCACACCATTCCAAAAGATTGAACGCTTTGACTGCTCGAGGATGAATTTGGAGATGTGCCAAGAAGATGAGTGAAAGTTTTTCAAAAGACTGATTACACAGGATGAAATCTGGGTCCATCAGTATGATCCAGAGACCAAAGGCCAGTCAATGCAGTGGAAGCACTTGGACTCACTACCTCCAAAAAAGGCAAAGGTGCAGCCCTCCACTGGCAATGTCATGCTCACAGTCTTCTGAGACTAGGACGGAGTAGTGATGACAGATTGCCTGGGAAAGGGTACCTATTATGCTTCACTTTTGAGGAAATTAAGGGAAGCTATCAAAATTAAGAGGCGGGGCAAGATCAGCAAAGTTACCCTCCTCCTGCAGGACAACGCTCCGGTCCACAACTTGCATCTTGCCAGATCAGAAGCACGGGTGTGTGGTTATGAAATCCTTCCCCATCCTCCCTACTCTCCTGACCTTGCACACTCTGACTTTCACCTCTTCCCAGCCATGAAGTTGTTTTTGAAAAGAAAGCGTTTCCCAGATGATGCAGCCTTGATTTCTGAAGTCACGTTGTGGTTGGAGGACCAACCTGGGGTGTTCTACAAAAACGGTCTCCAGAGCTGTATCAAACGATGGGAGAAATGCATAACTCTGGGTGGTTCCTATGTAGAGAAAGACTAATAACTATGCCAAGTTTCGTTGCTCTACTGAAGTGGGTCAGGGGCATTACTTATTGCATGTCTCTATAAAATCGGAAATTTAGGTTACCTGATGAAGATCATCATTTGACCGAAACAGTAGCTTTGTCATTGTCGTAACCATGTAATTTCTTTACCTAAATTGAAAATGGTGTTTCTTTTTGTTTTTTTATTGTTTTTTTTTTTTAGTAAAAATATGTAATCGATTATAATCATGTTATTTGGGTAAATATGGATATTTTAATTATAAATAATAAATTTACTAATCAATAAATAGAATATTTCTGCCAAAATATACCTAAATTAATAGAATTTGTTAATACATATATGTGGTTTTTAGTGACTTTATTTCTAAAATTTAAAATATCGTAATGAAAGAAAACTATAAGGTATTCGCAACTTCTCTTCCAATTTTCGGATTTTTTTATCATGTCCAAACGCATTTTATTTGCTTTTGGTGAACTGATTGTTGCTATTTATTCTGATGAGTTAAAGCTAAAACAGATTCACTGATTGATATAATAATGAAGTTATTGATTTTGTGCTACGAAACAGATACTGTCAAGAATTGTAAATGTTGACTAAATTAAAGGAATAAATTGTAAGATGGTCACCATCATGAAATTTGGAATATAGACTTTTGTCATTCAGTGTATATATATATATATATATATATATATATATATATATATTAGTCTTGGGACGATTAATCAGAATTGGAAATCGAAAAAATTGGAATATTTGAGGGTATTGGAATCGGTATCGGAATCGGAAAAATTTGTACTGATTTTTTATTTGATTTTGTTTAAAGCTAAATCTTCCATTGCTGGTAATAATGATAAAATAGTAAATATTTATTGATTTTAAATGACCACTGAAGCTAAAATCGATAGATCGTTTCCCATAAGTATACTTTCATGTTTAGGAAAATATCTACACATTTTACATGTGTGTTTCTACTGTAATCCTAGAAAAATGCAGCTGTATAAATAAATATTTAGAGATTTGTAAAGAATTGGAATCGGTAATTGCATCGGAATTGGGAATTTAGTTCGGAATCGATAATTGTATTGGAATCCAGAAAGATATTGGATTCGTCCCATCACTAATATGCATATATATATATATATATATATATATATATATATATATAAGAGCAAATAGTTAATAAAAAATGTTAAAAACCACTTTGAAAAAGAGTTAAAAACATATTTAATTTTAAAAAGGAAACACTAAATAAGTGGATAGTCCTTAATCCGCGGAGTTTCGAAGAAAAACTCTCCTTCTCATCAGAGGGTAGGATTTAGCAAAATGCGGGATCGGATTTTGCTTGCAAAAGTATTTGATGAAACTACAAGTAAGTCAAAGATCTTACTTGATAACAAAAAATGAAGCAGAGGGAATAGGGTGAAGAAAAAAGTGATTTCACGTTATTTTATTTTATATATATACTAGCGGGGGTACCCGGCATTGCCCGAGTGTTTGTTTCCGGGACGTGGGGGGGGGAGAGTTTTAAAAAATGTTATGGTAGGTAAGTAGGAAGGATCAAACCCGGAGTCATGAGTAAAAGTAGGAAAATAAAGTGTGAAAAAAAAAAAAAAAACATCTGCAACGTTAACAGTTCGGCCACCAAGAAAAGTCCATTCCAGTTGTTTAGGAAAAAAAAAAAAAAAAAAACGACTACGGTAGGTCAGCGCGAACGTGAAAATATAATGTGAATTGTCCAGCACGCTAACCACTACGCCACAGAGCACTGCAGCTTAGTTTAGTGATTTTAAATAACTTTACATGAAAGAACTACGAAGCCAAACCGGTGTTCTCTTCTCAACTGTTCCTTGTGAACGATCCCCAAACGGTGTTAAGTGGTGGCAGGGGGAGGAGGAATTTATTAGAGAGAAAATATTTTACCACTTCCATTGATCTTAACCGATTTTGGCGGTGACTTCTCAGCAGAAAAAGTATAGAAATCTAAGATTATCGAGGAATTTGAGAAATAATAAGCCTATAACACACCTCAGATATTGTTCTGCCGTTTGTGCATATTATATTTGCATGAAATATCTTGATTTTTAATCCTATTAAGGTCAAAATTCGACGGGAAAAAATGAGTTCATTTTATTTATATAGAGATATACTTTAATTTTAGGTATACAAATTACATGGTTATGATAATATATACTATTATACAAAAGTCACTGTGTGTGTGTGTGTGTGTGTGTGTGTGTGTGTGTTCCTTCTTCATAGGTTCCAAAACAGTTGAGCCTACCTTTTGCAAATTTCACACAAAAGTAATTTATTTTTATGACGGTGTTCTTAAATATGTTTTGTACAGAAATTTATCCGATAAGTATTAAAAATCAAAAAAAAAAAAATCCAATTTTGAAAATAGTTTTTCTTCTCTATCTTGTTTTATAGATAAAAAAAGAAGAATTTTTACAGGGGAATATTTTACGTTACACCTGTGTAACCTTGGCCGGTGTAATGTAAAATATTCCCCTGTAAAAATACTTCTTTTTTATCTATAAAACAAGATAGAGTATTTTTAAGATTGTCAAGCCCAAATATCAGTTGACGTGATATTGTAAACAAACACAGACACAATTTGATGAACGATATTATCATTATTATTTTTTTAATTATTTATTTATTTTTTTGTGTGTATGAATTAGTTTACTCGGCTAATTATTCTTTGTAATGTATAGATAGAGGATTGATTCTATAATTATACATATACAATCTGCATAAATTAAAATATAATGTTTAAGCGTACGGTACGACCAGGCAACGCCGGGCGTCCAACTAGTATATATATATATATATATATATATATATATATATATATATATATATATATATATAGTAGATTATATAAATATATATGGCAATTAAGCTACACAGAATATTCCGCATTTCATCCACACTAGAATTTGTCAGGCTGTGTAACTTAATTGCCATATATATTTTTATAACTTACTACCTAGCTCTGCCTTTGTATTGAGCACTGTTGTAGTAAATACTTAAAGTTTACACATAAATAATACTTTCGTATATTAACTATTAGTAGTCATATATATAATACTATAGTACTAATACTTAATATACAAAAGTATATTAAGTATTAGTATTATATATATATATATATATATATATATATATATATATATATATATATATATAACTCTTGCTTCGTTCGCAATTAATAGTCTAAAAAAACACTGGACGGATGGCTTCCACGTTTTGGTATAATATGTTTACTATATCTATGTGTGTTTTTATTTATTTATTTTTAATTATAACATTATACTTAATTTTTCTATGATAAATAGGTGGTTTTCTTTGTACCGATGGGCTATTTTTTTTATTTAGGGACAATTATTTATTACCCCTTCCTGTCACGTGACCAGTGTTTCCAATTTAGTGGTTTTCCTGCTAGATCCGGAGATTTCGTTTGCAATCTAGTGGGGAATTCTAGAAAATCTGGAGATATTTTGCACCCACGCACCCGCAATTTTATATCAAAAAATAAAGAAAATACTTTAAAACATAAAATAATCTCATTCATGTAAGTAAAAAAAGGTAGCATTTATTGCCTTTGGTAACAATTATTTATTGATTATTTGTTTTGTTTGTCACCTTTTTTTTTCGGCTAACCATTCTTAAATCCCGCTATAAAATTGATTTTTCCAATTACATTTTAGGTGGGGGGGGGGGCATTCAACCTCCAAAGTTTAGTTTAAAATACGATCTAAGCAACCCCGCTTAATTTAGAAGTATTTAGTCGAAAATTGTAAAAAGCAAGAAACAACAGCAAAAAAAAAAAAAAAACTTATACCAATACAGTAGAATTTAATTATCTACCAACCTAAATACTTTTAACATGCTAAAACAAAGTTTTTTTGTTTTTTTATTTTTCTAATTTCAAAATATGTTGCACCATTATTGTGATGTTTAATTTGTAGTATATTTCAATTTAACTTTTATTATAAAAAGTTTGAGTTTATGATTTGTTTCTTGCAAAAAAAAAAAAATACCCTCTCTGAAAAAAACAGGTAAAACTAGCTGATAAAATATGTAAGCCTTCTGGGGAGCTAACCGCTTCAATATAATTCCAGAAACATATAGTGAGAAAACACGGAACATTGTATATATTGAATATACTATATTTATAATTTTTTTATTGTAGGAAGTTAAAATATGGAGTTTTTGGCGGGGGGGGGGGTGAATTAGCGATTTTTTAAAATTTCAGATAAAAGTTGAAAATCTAGCGATTTTCTGGACATTTCTTTCTCCTCATCTTGCGGGTTTTTTTTAAATCTCGGTTGCCAACACTGCATCACTAAAAGGATATTACAATATCGGTAAATTTTCAATGGGTTTAATCACATGATTATTGATAATGTAACTATGTGATTGAAATTTTATTTAAATTAACCACACGTGGTCGCTTTCCTATCAAATATTCATCGAAAAATGATAGGTACAGACAAAATGAATGCCGACGCTCAAAGTGTATAAACATTTTGACCCCTCCCTTTACTTAAAAATTCATCAAAACTCAGGAAATTAACCAATTTTAATGAAAATTTCAGTATTTATCAAATAATGGTCGCAGAATATAATGAACTAATTATTTTTACTTAACTCTTAGTGAAAACGTTTTATTTTGTTTAAACAAAAAATACCTTTACTAAAGTTATGGTTTTCAGTAGTAAATAAAAAAACGCAAGAATTTATTTTTGCTTTTTTTATATAAATAAAGCATCGTAATTTGTAACAATAGAAAGTAATTTTTACAGGAACATTACGAAAAAAGCCCCTAAAGTCCGTATTAATGAATTCGATATAACTCGAAGAAAAATGTATTTCTCGCATACTATTCGGGAAATTAAATATTCAATTAGATTCCTATTTCAGTCACCTAAATTATTTAGGGTGAAATGAGTTTAGGAATTTATAGCCAAACCGTAATATTTATTTTTTTTAAGCAAAAAAAAAAAAAAAATAGCATTAATACAGTAAGTTAGGTAAAATTTGCATAGAATGCTCTGCTTTACGGTTGTTATAAAAATGGACCGAAATTTGAATTTCGTTCCCTTTTAAATTGGGTACATTTTTACATTACGTCCAACTCATCGTTCACATTCGACACATCAACTTTTATAGCTTTTCGGGTATTCTGGCAAGGTTAGGGGTGTCTATTCCGAAAGCCGTTCTTAACATGGGTAGATTGGTAGGTGTGTCAGAAATTTCGTGAAAAATAGTGAATAATTCCACCCCGTCTTTCCAAGCTTATAACTTCGCGAAAAATGAAACTCAAGCCCTAATATTTTTTTCAGTTAAAGGAGCAAGGACCAAGGTTTCATTAAAAAAAAAAAAACAACAAAAAAAACAACGTGTTTTTTTTTTAAAAGATTTTAAACTTCGGACTTTACAGGTAAATTTCTAAAAACACTACTTTTTTTGTTTTAAATTTGAATATATTATTTATTGACCTTTTCTCTTCAATTTGTGAAACATAACACTTTGGTGAGTAAATTAATTATTTACTTGTTAATAGGCATTTCAAAATGGGAGGCGTGAATTATTCGACCCCCTGTCTTTCCAAGCTTATAACTACTCGAAAAATGTAATTCAAGCCCTAATTTTTTTTTCAATTAAAGGAGCAAGGACCAAGGTTTTATTTAAAAAAATCAAAACAAAAGAAAAAACAAACAACGTGGTTTAAAAAAAAAACACTTCGAACTTTACGGGTAAATTTCTAAAAAAACACTACTTTTTTTGTTTTAAATTTGAATATATTATTTATTGACCTTTTCTCTTCAATTTGTGATATATAAAACTTTGGTGAGTAAATTAATTATTTACTTTTTAATAGACACTTGAAAATGGGGGGCGTGAATTCAATAAAAAACGTTTTTCTAAAATATCATATTCGGTTTATTGGAAAGAGCATAAAATTTCACATTGATCCTGAAAATATCGTAAAAATAGAATCAATAGAAAAATTTTGATAGATTTTTTAAGTTTAAAAATTGAAAAATATTGTGTTCGTAAAATTCATTACTGTTTTTTTTTTTTAATAAAAAAATATTTCTACTACTTTTAAAACAACTTTAATAGTTTATTTTGGAAGTATA
>NC_136504.1:101604818-101622318 GCF_053919585.1 Euprymna scolopes | reverse complement strand
AATTTATAAATAATATCTCTTAGCATTTTGCTTGATAACTTTTATCGATTTTATTTTTAATTTTACTTTCAACTACGAGGGGCGTGCAATAAGTAATACCCCTAACCCCCTTCCAGCTGTCTGATCTAGCTGAAATTTTGCACGCGCAATGATTTATATCTCTATGGGTTATGTGGCAAATTACAGCTCTGAACTAATTGTGGTTTCTTTTTTGCAGGTGTTTGAACTGAGTCAGGTGTGAAATGGAGCCTGTTGAATGTTGAGCTGTGATCCAGTTTTTGTATTTGAAAGGACGCACACCACAGGAGACTTTTGATGAAATGAAAGAAACTTATAGTGATAATGGCCCATCATATGACCTTGTAAAATGCTGGCCGGAAGTCTGTGGAAGCAGCTCTCAGACCTGGTCGCCCCCCCCCCCCTTCTGCCATTGATGAGGCATCTGTTCGTCAAGTTGAGGCTGCCATTTTGGAAGATCGGCGCATTACTATTCGCCAAATAGCCCAAGATGTCAAGATTAGTACAGGGTCTGTGGAAACTATCATTCATGACCATTTGCATATGCATAAGGTGTCTGCCAGATTGATTCCCAGATTGCTCACACCATTCCAGAAGCAAGAATGCATCGAGTGCTCGAGGATGAATTTGGAGATGTGCCAAGAAGATGAGTGAAAGTTTTTCAAAAGACTGATTACACAGGATGAAACCTGGGTCCATCAATATGATCCAGAGACCAAAGCCCAGTCAATGCAGTGGAAGTACTTGGACTCAGCACCTCCAAAGAAGGCAAGGGTGTAGCCCTCCGCTGGCAAGGTCATGCTTACAGTCTTCTGAGACCAGGACAGAGTAGTGATGACAGATTTCCTGGTAAAGGGTACCGCAATTACAGGAGCCTATTATGCTTCACTTTTGAGGAAATTAAGGGAAGCTATCAAAATCAAGAGGCAGGGCAAGATCAGCAAAGGTACCCTCCTCCTGCAGGACAACACTCCAGTCCACAACTCGCATGTCGCCAGATCAGAAGCACGGGTGTGTGGTTATGAAATCCTTCCCCATCCTCCCTACTCTCCTGACCTTGCACCCTCTGACTTTCACCTCTTCCCAGCCATGAAATTGTTTTTGAAAGGAAAGCGTTTCCCAGATGATGCAACCTTGATTTCTGAAGTCACGTTGTGGTTGGAGGACCAACCTGGGGTGTTCTACAAAAACGGTCTCCAGAGCTGCATCAAACGATGGGAGAAATGCATAACTCTGGGTGGTTCCTATGTAGAGAAAGACTAATAACTGTACCAAGTTTCGTTGCTCTACTGCTATGGGACGTGGGTCAGGGGCATTACTTATTGCACACCCCTCACAAAACCTAAATACAAAACCTCGGAAGTACAGAATTACTCTTTTACCAATATCAAATAAGACAACTTATTCACCTGAAGAAGGTTGGAAGTTACATCGACCGAAACGTTTTGATAATGACACTAATGATGAGAACATTAGTATTATTAATCGAAATAATAGGGTTACTCTGTAGCACTTGAAACTACAACAAGCACAAGCAGGAGCCAATTCTCATGGCTCAAGATTCTGAAATCCATTTTCTTTCTAGCTTATCCAATCAGAGACCAGCTCTCAGTCACGTGACCGAGTGTATAAACTGTGAAACTGGCAACAGATTCCCTCTCTTTCTCCCTGCTCTTGCTGGCAGCAGACATTATGTGGGTCGTTTGGTTGATTGGTTGTTTTTGTTTTACGGCATATCAACCGATTTTTAGGTTATTTAATGCCGAATCCAGTGATTTTGAAGGACAATTTTTTAATAGAGTATATTTGTTTTGTTTTTTTAAGTCGGTTTCTATTCAATCCATAGTTGGGACCCATACAGGTACTTCCACTCCGGGTCAGAGTGGACCTGGGAGCCCCAGGGCTAGCGTGAATACAACAAGCCAACATAGCTATCTTCAAACACTGACTTACTTTCTCGTGCGGTACACACATATACTCTCCTTTTTTACCACGGGACTCTTTAATCTCTTTTCCTTAACTACCATCTGCAACATACGTATACACTGAATACTGTTTGCTTTCTTTCTCATTTAACCAGCCTGTCTAATCTACGTCTCAAGACTGTCTAATCTTTTGTCCCCGTCCCTACATGGACGCACGCTCCTACTATCTACTACAACATGTGTACACTGAATTATTCTCTCTTCCAACAAGCCTGTATAATATTCAATCTACGTTTTCACACAAGAACACTTTCAGCTACTAACCCGTTTCTCTCCTATATTCTTACTAACGAAGATAACCAATAAAGTTGCTTTTAAATGTTATAATGAGACTCCTTTTCTCGTCTTCATTTTTACAACTGTGTGTTGGGTAATAAAAAAAGGGATGGTTTTGTAGTTAAATAATCTTTGAAGTCTTTCAGAACCAAAATGAGTGCGGACTGGATTGTAAGGTAAACATGTATGCGTTTTTTTTTTTGGGGGGGGGGGGATATCGAAATACGTTGTGTTTAGTAGGATCCTCTACCTCTTTTGTTATAAATCGGCGAGTGGGTATAAATTCGACGGATGGCCAGAAGAGCAAAATATGAATAATCAAAGTAACGTCGTGAATATAAATTCATTGTATTAATATATTTATGTATTTCCTGAATTATTCTCTCTTTCAACAAGCCTGTATAATATTAAATCTTCATTTCCACACAAGAACACTTTCAGCTACTAACCCGTTTCTCTCTTATAATCTTACTAACGAAGATAACCAATAAAGTTGTCTTTAACTGTTGGAATGAGACTCCTTTCCATTGTCTTTATTTCTAACTAAAACTCCTTTATCAATATCAAATATGGCAACTTATACACCTGAAGAAGGTCGGAGGTTTTATCGACCGAAACGTTGTGACAATAACACTAACGATGAGAACATCAGTCTTATTAATCGAAATTATACAAATTTCCCTGGATTTCAAGTTAAGCCTTAAATTTTAGACACTTTGTAGAATGAAAATGACGTAATATATTTTAATCAAAATTGGAATAAGGATTTTAAACATAAGGTTTAGAATCATTCAGCAACTTGGTGTTAATCTTCGTAAATGGATATAAGAAGTGGCGCAAAACCGTTCGGGTAAATAATTTTACTAGGTCTTCTTCTAATTAGTTATAATCAGTGTTGAATAGGGGTACATATTAAGGATGACGTAGAGTTCATATTGGAGTAAATATAATACACGGAGGAGGAGGAGGAGGAGACATTTATACATCAGTTCTTATATTTCTTGAGGCTTCATATATATATACTGACTGCAGATGTATACAAGTTCTTAACACAGAGGAGGGGAGGCACATTTTCTTGGAAGGGTTACACGAAGTTCCTTACAAGATGTTTAACACGTTACCTTTTGAGTGTTGAAAAATGACGCATGAAAACGGTTACAAAAACACAGTGATGATTCTTTATTCATTGGATCGGTGGAATGCTGATGACGTCAGGAATTCAAATTTGGATCTACATAGTTAATCTTCTACCCTTTGCTTCCAAAGGGTCAGCTGACCACTGACTACCAAATCTTTCTCTCTCTCTCTCTCTCTCTCTCTCTCTGACTGACTCCCGACTTACTGACTCTCAACTCTCTCTCTCTCTCTCTTTGACTGACTCTCGACTCTTCTGACTGAAATTCGAACCCATATGGAGAAATGTCCTTTGTCTATGACGTCAGAAGTGTGTTTTTCAAACGTGACTACTTCACGTGACTAGGCATGTTTTGTCCAAAACACACTTCTACAAACAAAGAATCCTCTCCTAACCTATGGTTTAACCTAACATATTTTTCAACAATATATTTTTAATTTTCATTGTTCATTCTTTTACTGACATATTTAATATTCAGAATTAACAATAGGCTTACTTTTTAACATTCCATTTCTTAACTTTGCCTACAGGGTTCGATTCTAGGCTTATCCTAATCTCATTTCCATCTTCTTATTTACATGGAAATGGGACAGCCCTTTTCCTGTAACATCAGCTCTATGAGTTGAATTTTAGTACATGACATAGTTAGGTCACGACCTATAGCTTTAATTACGGTTTAAACTTCCGCATGGACCCATGACATAGTCGACAAAATACTTGGTAAAATTCATTTGTAAAAGTTACACTTTTCTAAATGTTGAGAGTTCGATCCTCAGCGCGGGTGACACTAAAAATATAATTGCGAATTACTTAGGTTTTCTACTTAGTTATGGCTGATAGAACGAGAACATGCTACCCTCGTATGGAATGGATTAAAGGTTCCGTTCGAAATTCCACGTGGATTCCAAAGTTCGACAAAAAGATTCCCCAGTTTGACAAGATACACCTGAAGAAGGTTGAAGGATACATCGACCGAAACGTTGTGAAAATGATACTCAAGATGAGAACAAAAGTCCGAAGAATGCAAATAATACGAATGCCTTTAATATCGATACGAAGTTCTTATGAAAATATCAATTCTTTCTTTTTTTATATATCACTAGCATGGGTGCCCGGTGTTGCCCGGGCATTTGAAGGTGTATGTTGAGCAAAGAAAAAAGAAAAACAAAAGGGTCAATTTTTTAAAATTTTGACCCCTATTATGACCCCTTAACATTCATTGCTTTTGGCTCAAATCAAGTTATTAAGTTAGATCCATGTTCAAGGAACGTATATGTAAAATTTCAAGTGTTTAGACCCATCATTGTCGGAGGAGTTTGGTAGAGTTCTCAAAGGTCAAATCGTTGAACTTTGACCCGTTACTAGCCAAATTTCTGGCTGAAAACCGATCACATAGATTTTCCCAAATCTCAGTACCATGTATGTCAAATTTCGAGTCAGTAGACTAAAAATTGACAGAGTTATTGCGTAGGGACGTGTACACAGACAGACACACAGACAGATACACAAACAGATACACAGACACGTTCACTTTTATAGATATACTAGCAGGGGTGCCCGGCGTTGCTCGGGTGTTTGGAGGTGTATGCTGTGCAAAAAAAGCAAAAAAACAAAAAAATGGTTAATTTTTTAAAACTTTGACCCCTATTATGACCCCTTAAAATTTATAGTTTCGGGCTCAAATCACTTTATTAAGTTAGATCCATGTTCAAGGAACCTATATCTAAAATTTCAAGTGTCTAGACCCAAAATTGTCGGAGGAGTTTGGTAGAGTTCTTAAAGGTCAAATCGTTGAAATTTGACCCCTTAACAGCCAAATTTCTGGCTGACACCCGTCACGTCGATTTTCCAAAATCTCAGTACCCAGTATTTCAAATTTCGAGTCTATAGACTAAAAATTGACAGAGTTATTGCGTAGGGAAATGTACACAGACAGACAGACAGACACACAGACAGACAGACAGACACGTTCACTTTTATAGATATATAGATTATTTTGGTTCTTCTTGAAGGCCTCTTTTTAAGGAATCAAAAATAGCAAATAATTGCTTCGGCAAAGCATGATCTTATTTCCTGCGTTTGGCGACTTTTATTCCGATCTTGACAGCTAAAGTTGCCTGCGGATTTTAAATCGATATATTCACGTGCAAACGCAACATCCATTTTGTAATATGTAAAAAACAAAACAAAAAAAACCATTACATTCTAAACAGAAAGACATAAAACTTGTTCTGACGGTGTTGCCTATGTTGAGATATTTGAGATATATTGCTGGTTGCAAACAATGTCGGCACTTGTACAGTTTAATCAACACATTAAAAAAATGAAAATATCGAAAAGAAAAAAAAAGGTTATATTGTACGTATCCGTTTTGAACTGAAGATCTCTGAAAAAAAAATTCATTTAATTTGATCGGGGGTACATATATATACAATAAAATAAACAATATTAATCATGAATCCAGCAAAGATATTTTAAAATGCCTCTGTTAATGTATATAAAAAAAACTGTCCAATAAATTTGTATATAAATAGCCCACATAAGCCAAAAACGATGTAATTTTAAAACACGACCTTATCATTCGACGTAATTTTAAAACGACTTTTTATATAACCAGCCTGAAGATGGCGGAAACGCCGAAAGCGCTCGCGGACTACGGAACACTTTTACACCATTTTACATATAACACAAGAAGGATTATTCGAAAACTGGAAAAAATAAAACGGAAAATTGTCAAACAAGAAAATGCTGTGCTGTTTAACAATATATGCTTAAAGGAGAATATGCTGCCTAAATATACTCAATATATATATATATATATATATATATATATATATATATATATATATATATATATATATATATATATATATATACATATTGATATATATATTGATATATATATATATATATATATATATATATATATATATTAAGTAATGTGATTGATAATATTAAATTTAAAAAACAAATTATAATTAAATTAAAAATCAGTTTCACAAGAAGGAACAACAACAAAATCAATTATCTGTACGATCGTTTCGGAAAACCGTGTTTTTATTGTGGTAGACATCAAGTTACGGACAATAATTATTACATATAGTTTTTTAATAAACAAGGTCTCCTCATCAGCAAATTTTAAAGGGTTTTTATTAAATCTAAAATACACCATAAATAAACCTAGCATTAAAGTAACGGAAATAATTTATTGCACGGGCGTCCCCCTTTTAAAATTCATCATTCAATAAGGTGAAAAGCTATAGCAAACATCACATATGAGTATTTTAACCATAGTTCCTGATTTCAAAAGGCGAAAAACTAAAAGATACATCTGCATTACTTTTAATGCTAGGTTTATTTATGGTGTCTTTTAGATTTAATAAAAACCCTCTAAAATTTGCTGATGAGGAGACCTTGTTTATTATAAAACTATATGTAATAATTATTGTCCGTAACTTGATGTCTACCACAATAAAAACACGATTTTCCGAAACGATCGTACAGATAATTGATTTTGTTGTTGTTCCTTCTTGTGAAACTGATTTTTAATTTAATTATAATTTGATTTTTAAATTTTAAATTATCAATCACATTACTTAATATTGAATTAGCTCTAGGATATTTACCTATCGAGCTTATTATATATCTAAATTACAACGAGCACTTTTTCTTTCCTGTATTTTAGTGAAACTCTTTAGACTATTGTTCTAATCTCCTTTATATATATATATATATATATATATATATATATATATATATATATATATATATATATATATATATATATATTACAGCGGAAAAACACGTTTTTATGACAGCACGTTGAAGGTAGACATCTTTGAATTTTTAAAATTTTTGTTTGGATTTTTAGAACACGCCACGGTGAGATAACTCAATTTAAGGGCCGACACTCCCTCCCCAGCTTTTCTTCCTAAAAATCGAACCTTTTACTCGGTATCATAACAAATTGTTTTTGTTTTTTTTTTCGGTCTAAAATAAGAACAAAAAAAAAAACTACTTCATGAAATTAAGTGAAATTTTTTTTTCGGAGAACTTCCTTCCATAACGGATACGTACAATTTAAACATTTTTCGGTATTTTCATTTTTTAATGTCTTGATTGAACTTTACAAGTACTACAATTTCAAGTATCGTCACTTTTTGCATTGAAACCATAAATAACATTGGCCAAATTTTAATAAGAACTTTGTTTTTAAAAATCGGCAGATATGCAGTTCATGTTGTAAAAATAGCCTCTAACCCTTGTATGACGAAAAGGGGCAGGTTGCAAGTTACACCGCCGGGTCGTCATTTAAATAAGCGTAAATGATTGATTGATTGATTCATTAGTTTTTCATTTTTCTTTTTTTTTTTTTCTCTCCACTAAATGGCAACTGACACTATATTAATTTTATTTCTAAATCATGTTAAGAAACATTAAACATAATTTAAATACATTTTAAAAAAGAATGCTTCATTATTTATTAAACAATAACGTAATAACGTAATATTTTAAATCATGTTAAGAAACATTAAACAATAAATTTATAAATTAATTTTTTTTTTATTTCATAATAAACAATAACGTAATAATTTAAACAGAATATTATTAACGAATAATGTTATTGACAGTGTTTTTATTAACACTTCCGTTTCTTTTCGACACGTGAAACAGGCTTGAGCCAACAACAGGTGTCCGGCAAATACAATCTTCTTCTCCGTGTAAAACTTTTTTTTTCTTTTTTTGTCATAGGAATCACCAATTATCAAGGCCGGAGGCCACTCAAGGATAAGGGTTAATGGGTATACATTAGTCAATGTGATTATAGCGTACTAAACATATGTTGTGGGGATTTTGTAAATTAGATTACATAGGGGGACGGTTGGTTCATCAAGAACTTGCTTACGTTGGATTTGAAGACAATCAAAATTGTAGTCAGCTGGAAAGCAGGCAAACGGAAGAGATTTCCACAGTTGTGCAGTTCTAAGAAAGAAGCTTTGTTCATGGAGTCTACGTTTTGGTTTAGGCACAGATAAAGAGTGGGGGAAATTTATTGATAGTGGTTTCAGTCAGACGAGTGTTTTTTGTTGTAACATTATTGAAAAACGTTCAGAGACAAGGACACATGAGCTAAGCTTAATCGAACAAACTTGCGCATTTATTAATAAAAATAATTTAAAAAAAAAACAAAAAAAAAAACAGAACAACCAAAACAAAATGTCTATATGCTTTCTTGGCGGATTGTTGTTGCTATTTATAAATTTTTGTATCTTTTTAAATGAATTGAAAATCGGAAAATCATTTTTCGTTCTTTGTTATATTGCTGCTTTATTAACGTTTGTACTCTACAAGATCTTGAAGCTATACCGGTTGGGCAGCAGAGGGCAGAGAAGGCAGTGCTGCTTCGTATGGTCCCCCTCTTTACATTCGCAGATGGTTTGGGGTTGAGCATTCTTAACTCGGTGCAGGGTCCTTCTGGGACAGAAGAGAGTGCCTCAGAAAAGGGACTACAATATCAGTAGGAAGTGAGCCATTTACTAGCCCTCTGATTCACAACTGTAGCCAGGTCACTTCCTGAGATGTTGTTAGAGGCTCGACATGGCTGAAGAAGCTTCTTGATGAGCTGTTGGTTCACATCTATGCAGAAGATAGCATTCATCACTGGTAGCCATTGTGATATTTACTCGGCTGGCAACTTACCATCTCACATCTGCAGAAGCAATGCCAATGGCAAGACGTACATTGTTCAGGTTTATAAGCTTCAAACAACCAATGATCGAGCAACAATGCTGGGTTTTATTTTATTTTATTTTATTTACTTCTTCAGACAAGGTGTGAAGCCACTTGATGGAAAGAGCTAAAACTGAACAAAAGGTGATTATCGCAAAGATAAGAGATATTTATTGATCTTAGTTTTGAAAAGATCGAAGCTATATGTAGGAGGAAAACAGTCAGCTAACAGAAAATTCTACAAGCTTGCAATTCATTAAAAGAAGATATTGGAATCGGATAATTTACGAGGGTCGTTCCAAAAGTAAAACCGCCCATCATTTTTAACTCAAAAAGTTGAAAAGCTACAAAGACGGGAGTGTTACCATTAAAACGAGCGAGCCTTTGTGCTCGAGAATTTATTTTTCTACATAGTCATCACCATTCTCAATGCACTTTTGCCCGGAATTCAATGATGCATCTCTGCTTTTCACGCACGCCATGAGATGGGTTGCTTCCTTAGAAACTCCCACCGGCAACAGAGAGATGAAACCTTCAGGCCACGAATGCATAAGTTTAGTCATCATAACAATGCAATTTGCAATCCCCTCTGATCCATCCAGGCGGAATTAAAAAAAAAAATAGAAAGCATTACTTTTTTAACGGACCCTTGTATCAGCAGACGTTGTTCTCACTGCACTATAGGTAATGTATTTTCGTTGAAGACTTTCAAGTTCTTCAAAATTATTGGCACAAACCATCTGGCAACGTCAAAAACGGGCACTTTGAACATTTGTCTTAAAACAACTATTGATCTTGTGTTTATGTGCGTGCTGACTTCAACTGCCTATTTCTTGTCACAGATGATGTATTGCATTATTATTCACGCACGATATTGTGGGCTACCCTACACCATGTGGCGTTCTGTGACACAGATCAATAACCTTCTGTTCTTGCTGTTTGAACTGCTGTGCCCTGATACTGTCCAACACTCTGAAAGCTTTTTGCACTCAATACCAGGCAATCTATACGCAATGAAGATTTCCAACTGTTTGCAAATTGTGTTGCTATACTATTTCGTGGTAATGTCCTATCTTTCAATGCTCAATCCAGGGAGGGGAAGGAGTATCTGTTTTAGCGTTGTGTAGTATGAGTTTTCTTGTCACGAAACTATTTTCCCAAATCTTACTTACTCTTTGTGGGAAGGGCTAGTGTAATATTTGTACTGTTGCCATGAAACTATCCTCCCAAGCATTACTTCCTCCTTGTAGGAGGGGCTAGTGTAATATCTGTACTGTTGTCATGAAACCATCCTCCCAAGCATTACTTTCACCTTATAAGAGGGGCTAATGTAGTATCTGTTCTGTTGTCATGAAATTATTTTCCCAAGTCTTACTTCCTCCTTGTGGGAGGGGCTAGTATATTATCTGTTCTATTACCATGAAAGTATCTTCCCAAGCATTACTTCCTCCTTGTGGGTGGGACTAGTGTAGTATCTGTTCTGTTACCATGAAACTATCCTCCCAAGAATTACTTCATCCTTGTGGGAGGTGTTAGTATAGTATCTGTTCTATTGCCATGAAACGATCCTCCCAAGAATTACTTCCTCCTTGTGAAATGGACTAGTGAAGTATCTGTTCTGTTGTCATGAAACTATCTTCCTAAGTATTACTTCCTTCTCGTGGGAGGGGCTAGTGTAATATCTGTACTGTTGCCATGAAACTATCCTCCCAAGCATTACTTCCTCCTTGTGGGAGGGACTAGTGTAGTATCTGTTCTGTTACCATGAAACTATCCTCCCAAGCATTACTTCCCTCTTATTACATGATTGCAACTGCATACTCACATGCACATATGCACCACGTACAATTTATTGTCACGTTTATCTTAGCATGGTGACACCAAGTATCGACAAGTAATTTTGGCTACTATATGATGTGACACAATGCAATGTGGAAAAAACTTCTACTGAATGATCTATAAAAAGTTTAATTTCAATTGCAGCAGCAAGTTCTGAGAACATGTTTACCAGAAAAAACAGTTGGAAATAAGTCATACACCATCCGCTATGACTATGCAATTCCGACGGCTACGTATCTAGAAAACAGCACTATTAAACCTCCGGACGTAGTGATATGAGACAAGGAGGAGAAAGAAGCAACCTTAGTAGAAGTTAGTGTCGCCAATGATGCTGGTTTAAACGAAGCTGAGGGGGGAGGGGGAAATAAACGAAGTATGAGATGCCTTCAATAAGTTTCCGGACTTTTTTCATATGGGCACTTTTATTTATAGCACACACATGAAACTCTAGTCTCCTTCAAAGTAATCTCCTCCGTCTGCAATGCACTTGTTGTACTGTTCCAACAACTTCTGGAAGACCCCATGCATGTCCTCTTCGCAGCCTTTTTCATCTTCTCAATTATCTCATAAGAACATCCTCTAAGGTTTTCCTTGAGCTTAGGGAATAACCAAAAGTCACAGGGAGCAAGGCTAGGATAATAGGGAGGGTGAGGAACTGTCTTGATACTCATCTTGTTCAAATAGTCTGCAACAAGAATGAAGTTGGGGAATGCTGCATTGTCCTGGTGGAAATGCCACTGACCCGATTTGATAAGTGCTGACCTCTTCCAACGGAATCTCTTACTAAACTCCCTTAAAACCTCAACATAGTACTCCTTATTGACTGTCTGACCAGTGGGAACCCAGTGCATGTAGATCATGCCCATACTGTTAAAAAAATGGGATCATCATAAGTTTTTGGGTGGATTTGCTCTGTCTGGCCGTCTTGGGTCTAGGAGATCCAGCATGTTACCACTGGATACTCTGTCTTTCATGATAAACACTCGTCTAGCTGAAACCACTGTCAATAATTTTCCCCAATCTTTATCTGTGGCAAAATCAAAACGTTAATGGTTAGTTATGGTCAGATATGACATGAGTGTCAAACATCTTTCCTGTTTTATCGTTATTTCCATGGGAAGTGCTCGTCTGAGCTCCGATCTCTGGTCCACCCTCGCCAATCTTTCACGAAAAACACCCGTCTAGCTGAAACCACTGTCAGTAATTTTCCCCACTCTTTATCTGTGCCTAAATCAAAATGTAGATTCCATAAACAAAGCTTCTTTCTTAGAAGTGCATGTCTGTGGAACTCTTCTGTTTGCCTGTTTCCCACCTGACAACAACTTGAATGTCTTCAAGTCCGACATAAACAAATACCTGATGAACCGCCCCCTTAAGTAAGACACTTTATCAAATCTCCAATACTAATGATTACTATGATACTATCACATTGATTACTGTACACGCAATAACCCTTATCCCCAAGTGGCTTCCAGACCTTAATAAGCGGTGATTACCATCTGCTGTCATGACAACATCTTTCATTCTGATCTTCTTTGAGCATCCCTGGAACAAACTTTGCTCAAATCTTCTGCATCTTCAGTTCCTCGTAAATAATTGTGTGTACAGTTCTCACACTGACATCAAATTCTGCATTTATTGTCTTTATAGACACACGATGGTCCTTATCCATGAAATTCTTTATTTGGCCAATCAATTCTGATGTTCTGACTTCCTTACTCCCCCCACACACCTCTCATCATCCCTCACAGACTCTCTGCCTTTCTTGAATCTCTTATGCCACTCAAAACCTGATGCTCGATTTATGGACTCCGGGGCAGCAGATGGTCCAAAAGCAGTCTGAAGCATTCCATACGTTTCTGTGGCATTTTTTCCAAGTTTAAAACAAAGTTTTATTACATATCGTTTTTCTAAAGTGTCTTAACGTTCAGATTGCATTTTTGAAATTCGCCAGCTGTGACAATCAGGCTTTAGTAGGGTGTATTCCAATTCCTGCTGTAGCTGTTCATTTGAACCTGAAATCATAAAAATTGGTCAGTCATCTCATAGGATGTATAACAATAAGATATTGAATTTTCAAGGGTCTATAACAATTTAAAATGTCTGCCCCAAAAATATCTGGAAACTTATTGAATATGCCTCATACCAAGTTCCTATGTAAGACATGGAAAGAAACTGTAATCTTAGGAAGATTCTATCATTATAAAAGCAACTGAATTCTTGAAAACGAATTTCAAAAACTACCTGGCAAATATACCCGGTGAACCAAGTTCCAGAGAGATTCAAACAATTGCACTTAAAGGGACCGTTAGAATCTTAAAAAGATCTCTCGGTTGGATTATATGAGATAGCGGATGAATGTCTTGCATCTAGTAGATGTCCCCATCTCCAGCTTGAACAAAATCATAAGAAAATTGAAAAAAAAAAATGAATAATACACTGTCTGATGTTGACAATCACGTGACGACTTTAGTGTTAAAAGTAATAATAAGTTAATGCCTTTCCTTAGATTAACCACTAACCCTAAGTCTGAGTAACAATACAAATAAAAAAACTCTGTTTCTGAATTTTTTAGATGAGGATTGATTATTCGTATTATTTGGATTCTTTGGACTACTGGTTTCATCTTGTTGGGGTGACGATCAGTAATGGGATTCAGCCGGTTCGCACCGGTTCGTGCGAACCGGTGCTTTAAATATTATGAGTTCGGCGAACCGGTTATTAAAATTACGTAAACCCCTATTCAGACCTGTATTAATTAGCCCACTATCAAACTCCACAAGTATCACGTGACTCACGTAACTTAGAACCTGTTCTTAAAAAATTTGCATCCCATCACTGGTGACGATAGGTTAACGACACGGACTGAAAACTTGGGTGTGCCAAGTTTGAATCCAGTTCATTTTGCAGGAACTCTTCCATTTCACCCATATTTGACCTTGAGTCTAACTTAAAAGTAAATAAATATTGATCTTATTCTGAATATTATTTTTACAAGGTTTTGGTCGATGTAACCTCCAACCTGCTTTAGGTGTGTCTTGTCGAACTTGGGAATCTTCGTGTTGAACTTGGGAATCTTTCTGTTAACTTTCAGGAATCTGCACAGAATTTTTAACAGAACCTCTTGTTTAATCTAGGGGGAGGGTAGCATGCCTACAAGGACCCATAGCGTAGTGGATAAAGTGCTTGGTAAATTTCAATTATGAGTTACACTCTTCTTGAGGTGGAAGGTTCAACCTTAAGTGCGGGTGACACTCAAAACAATAATTGTGAATTACTTAGGAATTCTACCCAGTCATAACTGATGAAATGGATGCTTGTTACCCCCATCGATTAAATGAAGGGTTCAATTCGAAATTTGGTAAAATAGAAAAAAAAAAAAAAAATTTCTCGAATTTTTTGTAAGAACCCAGACAAATAAAGATACGCACATTAATTTTTATCTGTATAGGCTTTATCGTCCGTATCTAATGCCTTGCCACTTCGTGTTTGCTTAATGTTTGCTGCCCCGGAACCCATAATTACTTTTAACAGCCACACATCTTTAACATTAGCTTGTAGGATGATTTTACTTTAGCCACTAATTTTTATATATCAACTACAAGCATATCCATCCCAGCAGGGGTCAAATTAATCCCCGCAAACAGATTTATATCAAGTTAGCCATGTATATATGTTTATATACTAGATTTATAAGAAAGATCTTGTGGAATTTTTACTTTTGATTTTAAATGATGTATTTTCAAACAAGTTTTTGTTATAATAGCTTTACTTTATACATTATTTTAAAGAGCGTTTTTCACTCTATCTAATCGGTTAAATTACAATCGTTTTTAAACAATTATGTCTTCTTGTCAGAATGTTGAATACAAGATGGAAAAAAAGCAAATTCGCACAAATTTTCTTATTTCAATTCAATCTAGGCCGAAAAGCTGCTGAAGCAGTTTGTGATTTCAATGAAACGTGTGGTCCAGGAATCGCTACTGAACGCACAGCACAATGGTGGTTTAAGAAATTCTGTGGTGGCGATGAGAATCCTGAAGATGATGAGTGTAGTGGTCGGCCATCAACAACGATCAATTAAGAACCTTAGTCGAAGCCAATCCATGTACAATTGTTTGAGTACTTGCTTCTGAATTAGACATAACGTATACGACGATTTCCAACCATGATATAGATTGATAAATGTGTGCCTCACGAATTGAATGACAATAAAAAAAAAATGCCGTAATGAAGTGTTATCTTCCTTTCTTTTATGCAACACGAACGACCCATTTCTCGATCGAATTGTGACTTGCGATAAAAAGTGGATTTTTATGACAACCGGCGATGCTCAACTCAGTGGTTAGACGCCGACGAACTCCACAACACTTCTTGAAGTCAGAGTTGCACCAAAAGAAGGTGATGCTGACTGTTTGGAGACTTGCTACTGGCCTCATCCAGTTTTTAGAATGCGGGCGAAACCATTATGATGGGAAAGTACTGTCAACAAATGAATGAAATGCATCAGAAACTTCGACAACAACACCCAGCATTAGTCAGCAAAAAAGGCCCAATACTCCTCCACGACAATGTCCAACCGCACGTTACTATACCGACTCCACAGAAGTTGAACGAATTCGGCTATGAAACTCTGCCTCATCTGCCATACTCTCCAGACCTCTCACCTACTGACTACCACTTTTTCAAGCATCTCAACAACTTTCTGCATGAGAAATACTTCAAAAAGCCTAAGCAATAGTAAAAACGCCTTCAGCGACTTCATCGCCGCCAGAATGCAAGATTTTTACGTTAATGGCATAAATACACTTGTTTTGCGTCGGCGAAAGTATGCTGATTCTGATGTGTGTTGACTTTGCTGCATCAACGGTTGAAGGAAGGAAGGCGGTGACAGTCTGGGTGTTGTTTCCACAGAGTTCTGACCATGCTTGAACTTATGATGCCAACGTTTTACGAGGTCATATGATGGACATCATTACCATACCCTTTTTTATTTCATCAAAAGTCTCCTGTGATGTGCATCCTTTCAAATACAAAATCCAGATCACTGTGCAACACTCAACAGGCTCCATTTCATACCTGAGTTAGTTATGAAATGGAGATTGTTGAGAAACCACAATTAGTTTAGAGCTGATAATTTGCCATACAAACCATAGAGATACAAATCATTGTACATACAAAATTTCAGCTAGATCAAACTTCTGGAAGTGGGTCAGCAGGGATTATTTATTGAACGCCCCTGATATATCATTGAAAAGGACAACGTAAAACTCAGATCAAGGGTTCATAAGGATTTTATTGGCCACTTGAAGCTGCACGGGCGTTGGTGCATCATCATCACCTGATGAAAAATGGTTGCTATTTTGACGGCTGTGTTGGCTCCATTAATAAAGAGAAATCATCGTTTCATAGGTTTATTGCCCCACAAGAAAATTGCATTAATACAAAAGGAAATGAGGCTGAGACTCCAGGAATTATTAGAAAAAAAAACGAATGGAATCAAGTTTTTTTTTTTTTTTTTGCTATCTTTGGACTCACTTACGGTCAAGATTCTCTCTCTCTCTCTCTCTCTCTCTCTCTCTCTCTCTCTCTCTCTCTCTCTCAATATATATATATATATATATATTGTGTACAGAAAGTTGTTAGTTGAGACAGATCATTGGTACCGTCGGTTTCAAGCCCGATCTTAAAATTTGGATTTTCCTTTTAATTGAGCAATCTGCTGGAATTCTTTTTCCAAAAAAAATTAATCATATATATATATATATATATATATATATATATATTTCTCTATCTGTCTATCTATCTATCTATCTATCTATCTATCTATCTATCTCTGTCTTACTCTCTCTCTCTCTCTCTCTCTCTATCTCTCTCTCTCTCTCTCTCTCTCTCTCTCTCTCTCTCTCTCTCTCTCTCTCTCGGACATACCAATATTGTATTCTAGCTTATTTTATTCTTTCTCTTCGGGCCAGTATCAAAGTGTAGTATCTGTTCTTCAGATGCTGCACTACACTTTTTTGGTTTCGGTTAATGGAGAAATCCTTCATGACTGATACATTTTTTATTTTTGTTACTAACCAGAGTGCCTCTTTTGGGGAGCTGCCCCCCCACACACACACATTAAAAACCGACCTTGTGTCTAACTCTGCCCTCGTGGGGAGGCAAATAGATTATTTTATTTTATTCTTTCTCTTGCATTACAACCTCCTTTTCTAAGTTTTACAAATGCTTCCTTCTCTCTCTTCTCTTTCTTTTTTTTTTGTTTGTCGATCTATCTTCATACCTTTCCCTTTTTTTAATCTCTCTTTCTTTTTTACCCACCATCCTTCTCTTTCTCTTTTTTTTTTCCCCTTATCTCTGCTTTATGTTCTTTCTCCTTCTACATCTCCCCTTCTCTATTCTCGATTTCTCTTCTTTTTTTTTTTTTGTCTTTCTGCTGCTCTCTCCCTTTCTTTCTTCTTCTGCTTTTCTCCTTCTCCTTTTTTCTTTCTTTCTCCCTTTCTTTGCCCCATCC
>NC_136504.1:101574818-101599818 GCF_053919585.1 Euprymna scolopes | reverse complement strand
CGTCCTGGAGGCCCCGAAAGCAAAAGAGGTAGAGAATTCTAAAAAAAAAAAAAAAAAAAAAAAAAAAAATGCTCTCGTTTATATTTATATTATTCCTTAATTGGAATTCATTTTTGAGATGAGCATTATATATATTAATTTATTTTTATTTCGGACTACTAGTCTCATCTTTATTAGTTGTTGTTTTTCCTGCAGTTAGGAGATTTGAAGTTCCTATCCATCGCGGTTACCACCTGACGAAGGCCAGAGGAATTAGTTGGCCGAAACGTTGTGAATAAACAAACCAATAAAAGATGAAAAACAACAACTAATAAAGATGAGAATAATAGTCCGAAATAAAAATAAATTAATATATAATGCTCATCTCAAAAATGAATTCCAATTAAGGAATAATATATATACCAATCGGTACGGACTCGACTATGGAAGATCAGATAATAAATAAACGTGGATTTATAAGATCAAAGAATCCAACCTTGATCGCCCTTCGGGGCCCGTGGCGCAGTTGATAGAGACGTTGAATCTCCACAGTTCCAGATGAACATTGTCTGAAGATAGTGGTTTCAATCCCACCCAAAGCGTGCCAGAGGTTAATTGGCCAAAATGTGGTGAGACGACAACAACTACGGATGGCAGTGATGGCTGAGAATGCAGTTAGGAGATTCGAAGTTCCTATCCGTCGCGATTACCACCTGACGAAGGCCAGAGGAATTAGTTGGCCGAAACGTTGTGAATAAAACAAACCAATAAAAGATGAAAAACAACAACTAATAAAGATGAGAATAATAGTCCGAAATAAAAATAAATTAATATATGCTCTCGTGGTGTTGGTGAGGATTACAAAGGGAGGCCTGTGATTGGTTGTTTTTCGTCCAATCACAGGGCATCCCATTAATGGCTCCTTAATAATTCCAATACTTGTTTATAAAGCGAATGCTTCTAACGTTAACTTGTCGAATAACCTCAGCCATCAACAAGTCAGCAATAGCATTCCAGTCACAACAAGTTGGTGATAACGATCAGAGACTGTTCGGGGAAACAAGGTCTCAGACAATTTCTTGATTATTCCTAATATATCTCCTGGTTGAAGATAAGAAAAGCTATACTCGTTGACAAAACTTTCCAGGAGAAGAAATTCTGTCAAAATACGTTATTCTTTTAGTTTAGCAAATATCACGCAGTAAAAAAAATATCGATTTTTGTTTAATGAATGGATACAAAGAGATTAAACATTTATTTCTTCGAAAATCTAAACATAAAGCTGTCCACATTAATGATTCCTGGAAAAGGATGAAACACGTGCGTATGTGGATAAAAATTTTAGGTCATAATCAGTTAACGTGCCTCCTAACTTCCGGCGTAGCGCTACCGGAAGCGGTAACAAAACAAATCAGTTCTTTCGCTTTTTTTTTTTTCTCTCACGCCTATATATCCCCTGTGCACGTACTTTTTTTTTATTATTACATTTTTCTGGTCTTTCTAGTTTTTCATTTAATGATCATTAAAGATATGTTTCAGCCTTATTTTAATTAAGAAGTAGTGAAATCAGTTTTTTTAACGACTTACTGAAAACAGTTTTTTTAACGACTTACTTAAAATCTTTTTAAATAATGAATTATTTAATAAAGACTTATGGTATTTTTATCTGTATAAGTTTGTTAATTTTTATAGCATACTTTTCAATAATGTCCTTTTCTTCTACTTTATTTCAATAAATCGCTTCACAACAGAAATGCTGAAGACCTGTAGGTTTTGTGAATACCTTCAAGAGATTAAATAAGCCTACAGAACTTAATACTCTTGGTGTTTATCTGTTCGTGCACTCCCTTATAATAGAAGGATGATTAAAGTTGATCAGATTCTTTCTTCAATTCACCAGGACCAAGAAAGGACCTTAACATGCTTCGGCACTTATGCAGAACAGGAACCGCGCTGGAACAACAGTGCTATGTAGAAATCCATTCTTTACTCTTCTGTATCTCTTCATTGTTAATAAACTAACGCACCGCAAAAATTGGATCCAACTTGAAAAATTAAATCCAAAAAAATGTAGGATATAATGAGCCAACTTACCAGAGTATAGCTGCCCGGGGGCGGAGGGGGGATGTTCTTCTAATTTCCAAAACGAACGATTGCTTTCTAGCTATGCCAACAGATGGCAGTTCTTTTATTTATTTTTTCATGGCGGCTTCAAATAACCAAAAGTGTTAGACCAATCAGAAAAAAAGGTTAATTATTCTTTTTTTATTATTATTCTTTAAAGTTTATTATCATTTATATGTAGATATATTTTTATTTTTAGTTTATATTTGATACAAAAAATATCGGAAATACGACACTACAGACCAATAAAAGTGAAGGAACTGATTTGCATTGTCACCACTTCCGGTAGCGCTACGCCGGAAGTTAGGCAGTACGTTAGCTGACTATAAGCTGAAGTTTAAAATACATTCTTTTAGACAAACAATAATGTGTGCGTCTCGCAGACACCAAAAATATCAAATCGTTTACAGATGGATATAAAAATGATTAGTTATTTCATTCTTTTAAATGTCTTTCTCGGGAAATTTATACACAAACCTGTTGCTTTATGTTCCATCCTAACGGGTTGTTTACCAATGTTTGACAACCTTCTAAATATGTCCGCCTGCATAAATATAAATAAATCTTAATTCTCTTCCTTTCATCGTGGTTTCTAATGCTGCCAGATCAGGATGTCCGAAGATACTAGCTTCTTGATTCGAAATGCACCAAACATTGATGTTATTGTTTTTTTTTTCTTTTCCTTTGCAAAACTCAATCATGTTCTGCAAAGGCTAAAATAAAGACAATTTTCCTTTACAAAACAATCAAACCAAACACTGTGAATAAATATTAGTAAAATATAAGTTTTTTTCATATCTTCAAATATTTATTCGTGGTATTTGGTTTGGGTATTTTATTTTATTGCATGTCGGGTTATTTAATGTTGAATCCAGTAATTTTGGGAAAAAAAATTATGCTTCAAGTTCTTTATATCTTCAAATATTTATTCATGGTTTGATTGCATTGTGAAGAAAAATTGTTGTTTTGTTTTTGACTTTGCAGAACATGATTGAGGTTTGCAACGGGAAAGGAAAAAAACAATAACATCAATGTTTGGTGAATTTTAGGTCAGGAAGCTGGTGTCTTCAGACAGCCTGATCTGGTATTCTGCGGAGTTTCAAAGAATGCTGTTCTTGCTATTCTTCTCATCAGAGGACAGAAAGAAATCAGCAAATTATATTTGTAGTAAAGCTAGAATTTGCTGGTTGATGCATAAGATGAAACTGCAACTTAGAATAGTCATTAATTGCAATTTATGACTATCATAAATTGTAGTTTCATTCCTAGAACTGCCCATCTGTGGAACAAACTACCATGGTGCTGCTTCCCAGCTGACTATAACTTGGTTGTTTTCAAGTCTAATATAAATAAATTCTTCAAATACGTCCTAAGATGGAGTACAGTTACCACATCTCAGTTCCTAAGAGTATCCTTTCCTGCTTTGACAGGCTTTGAAATTTAGTGGACCTTTACACCTTCTTACTTTCTCTTTCCCACTCTTGCTCTATCATCACGTTTATGGTAAGTGCTCGACTGAGCTTCAATCTATGGTCTCATCTTATATAATTAAACCTACCCAATTTTCACCATTACGGATCATCACAATGTTGTCTCATCGTCTACCTAACACTCATTAACCCTTATCTTCGAGTGGCTTCTGGACCTTGATAAGCGGTGACTCCCAAGTAAAAAAAAAAAAAAAGTCCTCCGTTGGCAGGGAAGAGGTCGACCGAAATTGTCTTGTAACGAATTGCTGCAGAAGCGCTCTATAGTTAATCCTCACGGTCAAGTTTTTTTTTTTATATGTGATGTGAGATCTATCATGCGTACAGCTGACCAGCTACCTGGACGGTGACCCACCAGTGCGGATCTTGCCCCCTCAACCGGCACTTAAAGATAAAAGAATCGTGGATACTGATGGTATGACGTGACCAAGAATTGAACCGCAGTCACCCGGTCCATTAACAAACACTCTAACCGTTATGCTAAAAGTAATCATATAAAAGTGATCTGGGTGGAGTAAAAAAAATATATTTTGTTTTGAAAAAGAAAATTCTATCGCAAATGTGATATTCAATTGTGGTTGCATAATTGAATGATTTAAAAAAAAAAAAAAATGATGGGGCTATGATTAACAATATCATTATTCCAATCCGAAGAGTGTTTCGTGTCGCGCCAATTAAAATAAGATGCTTCAACAGTCTACGAAGAACAATGGGGTTTCATGGCTACTTCTGTCTAAATGAGTTGCTCTACAGTTCTCCAAGATATATGTAATTTCAATTAAAGACTCATCAATTCTATGATTAGAAAAAGGAATCAAACATACACATTATATCCCGATGCATATATATATATATATATATATATATATATATATATATATATATATATATATATATATATATATATATATATTACCTATACATTCTTAATTATTAATTTTCTTTAGGCGCATTACTATTCTCTCACTAGGTATTTTTTATTTATTTTATTTTTTTTTTTTTTTTTATTTTTTAGTAGTAGTAGTGGTTGTGGTGGTGGTGATAGGGGTGGTAGCAGTGTTAGCATCTGTTATAAATTGCATACGTGTATATAATTGTCCTTATGTGTGTTTATGTATGTGTATCTATATATTTTTATTTATATATATATGTGAAGGTCTTTATTTTATTTATTTATTTTTATTTTTCATATGTCTATGTAGATTTGTTTTGTGCGTTATATATATATATAAGCAACGCACAAAACAGATCTACACACTGATGAGCTGTGAAACAGCGAAACAGTATTGTATGTGGATGACTATATATATATATATATATATATATATATATATATATATATATATATATATATATACACATGTACTTGTATGTTTATGGGTGTGCTTATGTATGTATAAATGTGGGTAAATCCGTGTATGTATGTTATGTGCATATGTATAAGTATGTATGTGTGTATGAGTGTGTGTATATGTATGTGTATATATATATGTGTGTGTGTATATTTACTTTTATCAATATCGCTATATGATTGACATGATCATTCGTGTCACTATCTCTGTTTTTGCTATTATAAATATTATTATTACCGACATCTTTATTAGTTTTTTTTTATATAATATATATATAATAAATAATTGTTTTTTTTTATTACTAAATTTTTTATACTTATTACTAGATTTGTTACTATAATTACTAAATTATTATTATTATTATTATTATTATTATTATTATTATCATTATTATTTTGTCATCTTTATCATCATCATAACTTTTTGACAGCCTTAATAAGCTATGATTCTGCAACACTTAAAAAATTATAATCATCACTCCTACAATCTTGTTTAATAATGACATCGAATTTAATACTTTATAGAAAGACCTGTTTCATTCTGTCTAGATAATTTCAGGTCACAGTAATACGAGCTTTCACGGATTTTTTTCCCCCTCTTGAAATCACTTTTTCTAATTAAGCTGATGATGAAGGTTCTCATATTGGATTTCTCTCTTTTTACTATTAGGACCCAGTCCCATTTGACTAGGGACAGACTTCTCTTTGGACTACTGCACTGACCGAAAAAAACAATTTTCATTATTTCAGCTGTTTTGAAAACTTTCCAAGCGGATTATAGGCATCGTCACGCTGGACTTATTTTGAAATACATTCTATCTAAAGAACTATTTTGCATTTTGGATCAACTTGAGAGGAGTTTGATTCAAGCTGAAATATTATGGGCAGTTTGTTTTTATATTAGTTTTTTACATATACAATAGTTTTTCATTTTTTTTTTATTTGGCAATTTATAACTACAATAAATTGTGGTTTCACTTAATGCCTTAACCAGCAAATTCTAGCATTGCTACAAATATAATTTGCTGATTTCTTTATGTCCTCTAATGAGAAGAATAATAAGAATAGTATTCTTTGAAACTCCGCAGAATAAGGACTTTGTAAATTGTTTTTTGGAGTATTCAGTCGAACAATAAATTTTGATTGTAAAGTTCAACTTACAGTTTAAAATTTTCTTTCTCTTATATATATATATATATATATATATATATATATATATATATATATATATATATATATATTTAAATAAGGGAGTAGTCACCAACAATGTGTATTTTTTAACATTATTTTATTATTCCGTGTCTTGGTTTTTCATTGAGAATTATGTTTGGATCATTGTAATAATGTTTTTAAGTCATTGAAATCGTTTACGCGCGTTTCAGACGGTTTGTGATGCGTCCTCGTCAGAAATTATTTTCAAATAATTTCTGTCATTGAAATCGTTTACGCGCGTTTCAGACAGTCTGTGATGCGTGATGTGATTATTTGAAAATAATTTCTGACGAGGACGCATCACAGACCGTCTGAAACGCGCGTAAACGATTTCAATGACTTAAAAACATTATTACAATGATCCAAACATAATTCTCAATGAAAAACCAAGACACAGAATAATAAAATAATGTTAAAAAATACACATTGTTGGTGACTACTCCCTTATTTAAATATACATCTTTCTTTCGTTGGAATTTATTAACCCATTTTATATATATATATATATATATATATATATATATATATATATATATATATATATATATATATATATATATGTAAACCAATACATGTATATGTATGTATATGTACGCTAATATATGTATACATATATATATATATATATATATACTAGTAAAAGTACCAGTCGTTGACTGGGTTCAAAAACAGCCTACAGAAAATGGACTCTGATTTATGAAAGTATGATAGGTTATGAAAAGGAAGGGTTGCAAAGAGATAGCTTCGAATTTGGGGGTATCAAAACCAAAGCAAAATATGATGAAAGTAAACATGAAATAGATAAGCCCCATAATTTATTATACCATACCTGTTCACACTGAAACACTTATCACAATATTCTGTGGATCTATATTAAAAAAAACCTTGTTAAACTTTGTGACATATTTCCATTCTATGGAGGTCAGGCGCGAACGAATACCCCATAATTTTATTATACCATATTTCTTCAAACTGAAACATAATTATCAAAGTATACTTATGCAGATAGATATGAAAAGTCTTTATTAAAGTTTGTGCCTATTTCCATTCTATGGAGGCCAGGCGCGAATGCAGACCCCACAATTTTATTATACCATCCCTATTTAAGTTAAAACATACTTATAAAAGTATTATTATGTACATCTATATCAAAAGCACTTGTAAACTTTTTTTTTTAATTTTTTATTTCTGTACTTTGTGGACCAGGCGCGTACGCAGACCCCCCAATTTTAATGGATCATCATTATGCCAGATCAAACATACCCATTCCTGTGTCTCGATACATCTTCTATCATTATGTGTGATCAGTTTTCTATAATAGTTAACCATATAGGAGCCTATTCGTGACCCCCCCCACACACACACACAGACGTTCAGCTTTATATTATAGATGTACACGAATGTATGCATATGTATGTATATGTATGTATATGTACACAAATGCATGTGTATGTATATTCATTTATGTGGACATGTATATATATGTATGTATATATATGTATGTATATGTATGTACACGAATATATGTATACATATGTATACGTGTGTATACGAATATATGTCCAGGTATATATATGTAAACGAATGTATGTATATGTATGCATATGTACAGGAATGTATGTATATGGACATGCATGTATATGGACATGAATGTATGTACGTATATGTACATATGTATGTATATATATATATATATATATATATATGTATGTATGTATATATATATATGTGTATGTATGTATGTATATATATATATATGTATGTATGTATGTATGTATGTATGTATATATATATATATATATATATATATATATATATATGTATATGTATGTATATTTATGTATAATCGAGATAATCCACTGTTTAGAAATCAGATGAAAGATCCTGATAGATATTACTTGAAGTAATACTTTCAGGGCGATCCTAGCCAAAAAGGAGAAGCTCAATATTTTAGAATAGAGCACTATATAAGTTTAGTGGTTATAATTAAATTCTGAAAAAAAAAACAAAAACAAATATAGACACATATATTCGAATTAAGAATTTATTGTTTGACAAAAGGAATATATAGAAGGGGTTTCCTTAATCCATGGATTTTCAATAAAGGCTCATATCATCAGAGGACAACATAACCCCTTCTATATATTCCTTTTGTCAAACAATAAATTCTTAATTCGAATATATGTGTCTATATGTTGTTTTTTCAAAATTTAAATAGAACCACTAAACTTATATTTATGTATATGTATAAATATGTATATGAATGTATATACTTATTTATATATGTATCTTTACTATTATATAAAATCCACTTTGTGTGTGTGTGTTTCTGTGCATGTGTGTGTGCGTGAGTTCCTCATGGGCTCCGAAACAGCTGGGCCTATCTTTGGCAAATTTTATAAAAAGTTCATTTATATGTCTGGCAGTGTTCTTAGATATGTTTTGTACAGGAATTCATCCGATAAGTATCAAAAATCAAAATAATCTGGTCTATATATATATGTACACGAATGTATGCATATGTATACAAATGTATGTATATGTATATTCAGGTATGTGAATATGTATGTATATGTATGTATATGTACACGAATATATGTATATATATATATATGTGTATACGAATATATGCACAGGTATATATATATATATAGAGATGAATGTATGTATATGTATGCATATGGACACGAATGTATGTATATGTACATGTATGTATGTACATATATATGTATATGTATGTATATTTATGTATATGTATAAATATGTATCAATCAATGTAACAATCACGAGGTTGTCTCCTCAGCAACCGACAAGGCTAACATGCTTGCCAGTCGGTTTGCCTCAAACTCCACACTGGACCCTTCCAACCACCCCCTACCTGACTTTCCTATGCGGACAGACGCCACACTAGACGATCTGAAAACCACCCCTGCTCAGGTGCATGCTATCATAAAAAACCTTGACACCTCAAAAGCATGTGGACCCGATCTTATCCCAGCTGTGCTATTAAAAAAGTGCTCAGCCGAAGTAGCTTCAGTTCTCTCCAAACTCTACAACAAATGTCTTAATGAAGCTTGCTTTCCGGGCTGTTGGAAAACTGCTTCTGTTGTACCAGTATTCAAGAATTCTGGCGAAAGGACAGACCCATCAAATTATCGCCCCATTAGCCTCCTCCCACTTTTTGCCAAAATATTTGAGACCATAATTAACCATGCTCTAGTCCATCATCTTACAGATGCTAAACTACTGACTGACAAACAATATGGATTTAGACAAGCCCGTTCCACAGCAGACATCCTCACCGTGATCTCTGAATGTATATACCAATCACTGGACAAAGCGGGGGAAGGCAGAGCGGTAGCTCTAGATATATCTAAGGCTTTTGACAGGGTATGGCATGAGGGTCTCCTCAGGAAGATTAGATCTTACGGTATCACTGGTAGAATACTTAACATAATTAAATCCTTCTTAGATAAGAGAAAAATCCAGGTAGTCCTCGACGGTCGCACATCTAAACAATATGATATAAATGCGGGAGTGCCCCAGGGTTCTATCCTTGGACCTCTATTGTTCCTGATATTCATAAATGACCTCCCCGACAACATTGCCTCTGAGATAGGTATATATGCTGATGACACTACACTCTATGGCAGACACGACAGGAAGACGAATGAACACATTTCTAAAGAAATGGCAGAAACACTAGAGGAAGACCTCCAATCTGTAGTGGAATGGGGACAAAAGTGGTTGGTCGCGTTCAATGCTGCCAAGACTAAACTAGTTTCATTCAATAATTACAAGAAACCCTCTCTACCACCAATAGCAATGGCCAACGACTCTTTATCTGAGAGTCCATCTTTCAAACTCCTTGGCCTAACGTTCACAGGAAACATGAGTTGGAACAATTACATTGAAGGCATTGCCAGGGCCGCTGCAAGGAAGGTAGGCTCTCTCTACCGTGCTAGAAAACTACTAACACCCGAAAGTATCCTGTACCTCTATAAGGCCACCATTCGCCCATGTATGGAGTATTGCTGCCACATCTGGGCTGGTGCATCTGCTACTAGTCTCTCGCTCCTTGACAAGGTTCAAAAGAGAGTCGCAAATCTGATAGGCCCTGAACTGGCATCTAAGCTTCAGCCTCTGTCCCATCGACGAAATGTTGCATCCCTCTGCCTGTTCTACAAGTATTTTAGTGGTGAATGCTCTGATGAACTGCAATCACTTGTGCCCCCACGACGCGAGCACCCTCGACAAACCCGACAGGCTACTAGATCCCACCCCCACACTGTAGAGGTCCCTAGATGTAAAAGATCTTTTTACTCCAATAGTTTCTTCCCCAGAACCGCAAGACTCTGGAATTCCATTCCAGGTCCCTGCTTCCCCAACAGTACTGACGTGCAGAAGTTCAAGTGTAACGTGAACCGACACCTTGCTGCCCAAATCCCTACATAGTACCCCAGTAGTTGTTGCCCCTGATAGTAGCCCCCTACACCAAAGTGGCAATTTGCCTTGTTTGGGGTGAAAATGTAATAAAAAAAAAAAAAAAAAAAAATGTATATGAATGTATATACTTATTTATATATGTATCTTTACTATTATATAAAATCCACTTTGTGTGTGTCTGTGTCTGTGTGTGTGCGTGTGCGTGTGTGTGTGAGTTCCTCATAGGCTCCGAAACAGCTGAGCCTATCTTTGGAAAATTTTATACAAAGTTTATTTGTCTGGCAGTGTTCTTAGATATGGTTTGTAGAGAAATTCATCTAACAAGTATCAAGAATCAAAATAATCTGGTCTTAAAAAAAGCTTTTCTCTCTTATAGATGAAAAGAATAAATTTTGCAGGAGAATATTCAATTAGCACCGGCCAAGGGAGATAATAAAATTTAAGCAAATCGTTTCTTCTTAAAAAAAAAAAAGTTTATTATAATCTGGGGATATAGTTTAGTGGTAGGCATTCGACTACGGATCGAATGATCCCGGGTTCAAGCCTGGGTGTACCTCACCAATTTATTTTTGCTTATTAATCAGTTCAATTTACGATACAATAAAAAGTATCATTTAAAATCGCTTTCTTTGTTTGCATATTTTAAAGCTAAACATTAATCAGAAGTGACTTTTCCAGGGCATTCATCGTTAAGCCCAAGTATAAGCTGACATTATATTGTAATAAACACAGACGACATGATGATGAACGACATTATCATCATTATTATTATTATTTTTTTTTTTTTTTTTTTTGCGAATTACTCCACCAGGCAAATTCTTCATTATAATATATAATAATCAATAGAGGATTGATTCTATAATAATACATATACAATCTGCATAAATTAAAATATCATGTTTAAGTTTGGGCTGCCAGCTAGTTTATGTATATACCTATTTGTATAATATATGTATGCATTGTATGCATATGTATATATATAGATATATATATATATATAAAATAAAAATTACAATTAAATTTACCAAAATGATCCAAGATGGTAAAATTAAAGTATATTATAAATATTAAAGAAATAATATTTATAAAATTATCTCAGCCAGATGTAAAAGCTCGATAAAACCAAATAAGAAATAGAGCTTATAATATGAGATTCTTTTAACTTTCTTGAAGTTTTACATTTGGATTTTACCATCACTGGATTTTTTTATTTTCCACCGGACTATCCATTCACGTGTAATTTTTCTTCACTATATTCCCTCTGCTTCATTTTTTTTTAAGGACTATCCATTTATCTAGTGTTTCCTTTTCAGATTAAATATGTTTTCAACTCATTTCAAAGTGTTTTTTAACATATTTTATTAACTGTTTGCTCATATATATATATATATATATATATATATATATATATATATATATATATATATATATATATATATATATATATATATATAGTCTCATGAGAAGGCTTCCACAGCACACCTGGCAACGCTAAGTTGTCATATTTGTGGTCTAATCTGCAAATCTAAAAGTGGCCTGTGTGGCATTTGAGAATTCCCAATGTTATTATGCGATCACCTTTACAAGAAAGAAACGTTTTATGTCACATTTGTGAACTTTCGTGTAGGACTAAAGCTAGATTAAAAAGTCACCTACGTGCACACGGACGCAATAACACTTAACTGAAGAGATAGCAACCTTCTGTCAAGAAGAGGCAACCATTATCATATATATATATATATATATATATATATATATATATACTTTTAATTTGTTTTTACATAGGCAGTAATATGTTTCTACACAATCATAAGCATGTATTAAAAGTATACCCTGATCTACTTCGCTATTGAGCACTCTTTAATTAGCCTCATTATACTTCACTGGTTACCTTACCTCTGGAAAATAACAAGCCCAAATTATGTGTATATATATATATATATATATATATATATATATATATATATATATATATATATATATATATATAATTTGGGCTTGTTATTTTCCAGAGGTAAGGTAACCAGTGAAGTATAATGAGGCTAATTAAAGAGTGCTCAATAGCGAAGTAGATCAGGGTATACTTTTAATACATGCTTATGATTGTGTAGAAACATATTACTGCCTATGTAAAAACAAATTAAAAGTATATATATATATATATATATATATATATATATATATATATATATATATACAGTGATGATCATATTTATTGGCACGGTAAAATAAAAGTTAAATTGTGTCTAATAAATTCTAAAAAAGGGATTAAATTAAAGAAAATAACAAAGTATATTATGTATTTTTAACTGGCCTTTCCGATGCAGCAATCGGATTTTAGAAAAAATAAATAACAAAGGAACAACAAACATAATTGCAAAAAACCCTTGTTCAAAATTATTGGCACGGCTTTGTTTTTCTTTTAGTATCAGTATAATATCAATCAATTTCCGATTTACGTGCTTTCTGAACTTTTTTATAGCCATATTATGCTTGTTTAACGCTAATTCAGTGAATAATTTTTTTCAGATAATTTTTAGATAGCGATTTATTTAAACTATTATAAGTGACTAAATTATAATTTTCAATCGCCATGGTTAAAACTAAGGAACACAGCGAAGACGTCAGGAAGCTTCTTGTAGCATGCCATACCAATGGGGAGGGCTATGATAAGATTTCAAAGAAGCTAAACCTTCCCAAATCCACTGTTAGAGCCATAATAAACAAGTTCAAATCGCAAGGCCACGTTATGAGTTTAGAGGGTAGAGGGAGAAAAAGGATTCTTTCCCCAAGAGATGAACGGAAAATTGTTCGACAAGTAAAACAAAACCCAAGGATCTCTGTTGGGGAGATTGTTGATGAACAGAGCACCTCTGGAGTGAATGTATCTCGACATACAGTTGGTAAAGTTTTGAAGAGAGCTGGTTTAAAAGCATGTCGTCCGAGAAAGACTCCCTTATTGAAGCCTATGCACCTGAAAGCAAGGCTAGCCTTTGCAAAACGTCATATTGATAAAGATGTTGCATTCTGGAAACGTGTTCAATGGACTGACGAAACGAAAATAGAGTTATTTGGCCATAATAAAGTGTCTTATATTTACAGAAAATCTGGCGAAGCTTTCCTGCCTAAGAACACCATACGCACAGTGAAGCACGGTGGAGGCAGTTTGATGTTTTGGGGATCCTTTGCTGCCTCTGGACCAGGGCGACTTGTTAAGGTCACAGGTAGCATAAAAAAGGAAGATTATGTTAAAATATTGGATGAAAACCTGAAAGACTCTGCTAAAGAGCTCTCACTTGGTCGTCGTTGGTGGTTCATGCAAGATAATGACCCAAAGCATTCGGCTAAACTGACTAAGAAATGGCTTGAGGACAATCATATTAATGTTTTGGAGTGGCCATCACAAAGCCCAGACCTTAATCCAATTGAAAATTTATGGAGAACATTAAAATTGAGGGTAATGGAAAGGAAGCCTAAGAATCTTATTCAATTGGAGGATTATTGTCAGGAAGAGTGGGCTAAAATTACTACTGAAGAGTGTAACAACTTGGTTGTAAACTATGAAAAGCGACTGAGGAAGGTAATCAAGGCCAAAGGCTATACAATTGATTATTAAATAAATCGTGCCAATAATTTTGAACAAGGGTTTTTTGCAATTATGTTTGTTGTTCCTTTGTTATTTATTTTTTCTAAAATCCGATTGCTGCATCGGAAAGGCCAGTTAAAAATACATAATATACTTTGTTATTTTCTTTAATTTAATCCCTTTTTTAGAATTTATTAGACAAAATTTAACTTTTATTTTACCGTGCCAATAAATATGATCATCACTGTATATATATATATATATATATATATATATATATATATATATATATATATATATATATATATGAGCAAACAGTTAATAAAATATGTTAAAAAACACTTTGAAATGAGTTAAAAACATATTTAATCTGAAAAGGAAACACTAGATAAATGGATAGTCCTTAATCTGCGGAGTTTCGAAGAAATACTTTCCTTCTCATCAGAGAGTAGAAATTAGCAAAATGCGGGATCGGATTTTGCATGCAAAAGTATTTGATGAAACAATAAGTAAGTCAAAGAACTTACTTGAAAACAAAAAAAGTGAAGCAGAGGGAATATGGTGAAGAAAAAGGTGATTACACATGAATGGATAGTCCGGTGGAAGATAAAAAAATCCAGTGACGGTAAAATCCAAATGTAAAACTTCAAGAAAGTTAAAATAATTTCCATTTGGAAATTATTTTAACTTTATATATATATAATTTGGGGTTGTTATTTTCCAGAGGTAAGGTAACCAGTGAAGTATAATGAGGTTAATTAACAAGTGCTCAATAGCGAAGTAGAGCAGGGTATATTTTAATTTATAGTTTTAATACATGCTTATGATTGTGTAGAAACATATTACTGCTTATGTATAAACAAATTAAAAGTATATATACATATATATATATATATGTATATATATATATATACATATATATATATACATACATATATATATACATACATATATATATATATATACATACATATATATATATATATATATATTGTGGATTCTCTCATGCTTTGCTGCATGTTTTGAAACCACAGTTGCAGACATATATATTTTTTGGTGGATTTTTCTGGTGTTTTGTCTTCATATTTGCACAAAGGGCGTCTCTATGACGAAGGCGGTTAAGTTCAAATTCTCTGGTCCCTAGAAAACACACCTTCCGCCATTCTCTGTGATCCCTCTGCTGCACTCTCCCTGGAGCTCAAAGAAATTCCACAACGCTTCAGGTTTCCCAGGGACACTATGTACGGATGTTGTAATATTTTTTATATCCTTAGAGAGTAGATATTTATTCTCTGCCCGCCACAGCAAGATGTGGCACAAAGTCAGTAGGTGGGGATGTCAAGCCAGAGCTCCTAAAGGAGGGCACTCTAGCCTAGCAAAAAATACTTAGTATTTATATTAGATTGAAGTTTACACTTGTTTGTATCAGGTAAACACCTCATTCACCTTGCTTTATATATATATATATATATATATATATATATATATATATATATATATATATATATATATATAGTTCTAGATTTCCCAAATTTCCTTTCTCATTGAGAAGAGGTAAGTTGAGGTGACGAGGCTGCTCAAGCATTATTGTAAGCCAAAGTGCAGTAGTCATATACGGGGTGGGCCATAAGTCACTTTACATTTTAAAAGTTCAATAACTTTTTTTCTATTAGTATATTTTAATTTCTCTTTTCAGAATTATAAAATAAAATCTTTGGAAATTTTTTGTATAGATAAGTTTATAACAGAACAACGAGTGAGGATAATTGAATTTCACTTTTAAAATGGACGGTCAATTGTTGCAATGCAAAGATCTTATATGCGCCATTTCAATGTTCAATATCCTCTTAAAAGATATGCTATTGAATTTCCTAGTTAGGGCACCTCAGACAACAAGCAATTAACTTGCCCCACCTGAAAGTTGGGCGGCAAGGCCTGAGAGTGTGGACCTCTTGGGTAATACCAGGAGTTGTACGTCAGTTTGACAGGTATTGGACCAGTTCCTGTACCTGTTGGGCAGATTGCCTAAGATGACTTCTTAACTAGTACTTTCTACCCAGGTCTCCAAGCAACTGAAGTAGCAAGGAGACTTATCCTCAAGCATTCAAAAGAATAGGAGGGTATGATTACAGAAAATTGGAAAGGTCTACTTGTAGACACTGACCAATCAAATGCAACCACATTCTACTAGCAACCAATTAGAAACCGAATTCACTCAATAAAACATACTGGATATTCTAGAATTCCCATACATAAGTTTTTGCATCCACATGAAAAGGAATCTTGCTTTTCGTCTGCAAATTTTTACAGTTCAGGATTTATACAGATTAGCTACCCATCAGAAACTCTTCTAAAATTAGCAGCAAAACGTCTGTTTACATATTAATCTTTGCATGTTAATACATTCAGGGAAGCAGGAAAAGGGGAGAGAATTCCAAATCTAGCAAAGTATTCTAGGGAAGAAGATCAGAGGTTACATCAGCCAAAACGTCGTGAGAATAGCGTGTAATATGAGACAAAGAGATGAGATAGAATGAGAAAAAATGTGTAGAAAATATTCATCGGGATTTGATCGAACGAGTTGGGTTGATTGAATGATTTGAGACTTATTGATACATACGCACACATCTTCATCATACACACTTTCACACACGTTTACACACACACACACACACACACACACCTTCACACACACACATCTTTATCACCCACACTTTCATACACACACACATACATGCACACTTTTACACACATACATACCTTCACACACAGTCACATCTTCATCACACACACTTTCACACACATACACACACACGTTTACACACATACACACCTTCACACACACACACACCTTTACACACACACATACACATCTTCATCACACACACTTTCACACACACTTTTACACACATAGACATTTTCACACACACACAAACATATATACACACACATGCACCTTCACACATACGTACACACACATACAAGCACATCTTGATACATACTTTCACACACACCTTCACATACACACACACACACATCTTCACGCACACACACATACAGACACACCTACACACACATACGCACCTTCACACACACACACACACATACACATCTTCACACATATACATACACATCTTAACACACACACACACACACACACATCTTCACACACACACACATACATACACATCTTCACACACTCGCGCACATACACATCTTCACACATACACATCTTCACACACATACACACACATCTTCACACGCATACACATCTTCACACACCTTCACACACGCACATACACATCTTCACACGCATACACACACATCTTCACACATATACACATCTTCACACACGCACATACACATCTTCACACGTATACACACACATCTTCACACATATACACATCTTCACACACGCACATACACATCTTCACACGGATACACACACATCTTCACACATATACACATCTTCACACACGCACATACACATCTTCACACGCATACACACACATCTTCACACATATACACATCTTTACACACGCACATACACATCTTCACACGTATACACACACATCTTCACACATATACACATCTTCACACACGCACATACACATCTTCACACGCATACACACACATCTTCACACATATACACATCTTCACACACGCACATACACATCTTCACACGCATACACACACATCTTCACACATATACACATCTTCACACACGCACATACACATCTTCACACGCATACACACACATCTTCACACATACACACGCACATACACATCTTCACATACACACATATATACATACACACCTTCACACACACGTGTACGATAATTACTATCGAAATCTTTTCTTGATTCAATGGCCATTTTTGCTGTCGGATTGATGCAAAGTGTTTGGTCTAGCCCTAGGAGATCCACTCTCCCAGGCCTTTCCTCCTGACTTTCGGGAGGAGAAAGTTTATTGCTTGTTGCCTGAGGTGTTCTCATCAGGGAATGCCGACGGGGCTACTCAGGCATATTTTGTAGGGTCGAAGTGCTCTTCTTGAAGCACTAACTCATTTTCCTACCTTCCGACCTTGTGTCACATCCTCTCATTACGACGGTTGCTTTTTATATATGCTGCTTTGTTTCAATATATTTTGTCTTTTCTATCTCATCCCCGTATCTGTGTTTTCCTTAGTGACCCTTCCAAATTGTTTTCGGGAGTATTCTGTTGAATAATAAATTTTAATTTACAGTTTTAATTTCTTTTCTTTTATAACAAGCTCTATTGTATTTGTATTGAGCTTTTTTATTTGGTTGAGATTAAAATATCTATATATAAATACTTAGTATTTATATTAGATTGAAGTTTACACTTGTTTGTATCAGGTAAACACCTCATTCACCTTGCTTTATATATATATATATATATATATATATATATATATATATATATATATATATATATATATATATATATATATATATAGTTCTAGATTTCCCAAATTTCCTTTCTCATTGAGAAGAGGTAAGTTGAGGTGACGAGGCTGCTCAAGCATTATTGTAAGCCAAAGTGCAGTAGTCATATACGGGGTGGGCCATAAGTCACTTTACATTTTAAAAGTTCAATAACTTTTTTTCTATTAGTATATTTTAATTTCTCTTTTCAGAATTATAAAATAAAATCTTTGGAAATTTTTTGTATAGATAAGTTTATAACAGAACAACGAGTGAGGATAATTGAATTTCACTTTTAAAATGGACGGTCAATTGTTGCAATGCAAAGATCTTATATGCGCCATTTCAATGTTCAATATCCTCTTAAAAGATATGCTATTGAATTTCCTAGTTAGGGCACCTCAGACAACAAGCAATTAACTTGCCCCACCTGAAAGTTGGGCGGCAAGGCCTGAGAGTGTGGACCTCTTGGGTAATACCAGGAGTTGTACGTCAGTTTGACAGGTATTGGACCAGTTCCTGTACCTGTTGGGCAGATTGCCTAAGATGACTTCTTAACTAGTACTTTCTACCCAGGTCTCCAAGCAACTGAAGTAGCAAGGAGATTTATCCTCAAGCATTCAAAAGAATAGGAGGGTATGATTACAGAAAATTGGAAAGGTCTACTTGTAGACACTGACCAATCAAATGCAACCACATTCTACTAGCAACCAATTAGAAACCGAATTCACTCAATAAAACATACTGGATATTCTAGAATTCCCATACATAAGTTTTTGCATCCACATGAAAAGGAATCTTGCTTTTCGTCTGCAAATTTTTACAGTTCAGGATTTATACAGATTAGCTACCCATCAGAAACTCTTCTAAAATTAGCAGCAAAACGTCTGTTTACATATTAATCTTTGCATGTTAATACATTCAGGGAAGCAGGAAAAGGGGAGAGAATTCCAAATCTAGCAAAGTATTCTTGGGAAGAAGATCAGAGGTTACATCAGCCAAAACGTCGTGAGAATAGCGTGTAATATGAGACAAAGAGATGAGATAGAATGAGAAAAAATGTGTAGAAAATATTCATCGGGATTTGATCGAACGAGTTGGGTTGATTGAATGATTTGAGACTTATTGATACATACGCACACATCTTCATCATACACACTTTCACACACGTTTACACACACACACACACACACACACCTTCACACACATCTTTATCACCCACACTTTCATACACACACACATACATGCACACTTTTACACACATACATACCTTCACACACACAGTCACATCTTCATCACACACACTTTCACACACATACACACACACGTTTACACACATACACACCTTCACACACACACACCTTTACACACACACATACACATCTTCATCACACACACTTTCACACACACTTTTACACACATAGACATTTTCACACACACACAAACATATATACACACACATGCACCTTCACACATACGTACACACACATACAAGCACATCTTGATACATACTTTCACACACACCTTCACATACACACACACACATCTTCACGCACACACACATACAGACACACCTACACACATACGCACCTTCACACACACACACACACACACATACACATCTTCACACATATACATACACATCTTAACACACACACACATCTTCACACACACACATACATACACATCTTCACACACTCGCGCACATACACATCTTCACACATACACATCTTCACACACATACACACACATCTTCACACATATACACATCTTCACACACCTTCACACACGCACATACACATCTTCACACGCATACACACACATCTTCACACATATACACATCTTCACACACGCACATACACATCTTCACACGTATACACACACATCTTCACACATATACACATCTTCACACACGCACATACACATCTTCACACGTATACACACACATCTTCACACATATACACATCTTCACACACGCACATACACATCTTCACGCGCATACACACACATCTTCACACATATACACATCTTCACACACGCACATACACACACATCTTCACACACGCATACACACACATCTTCACACATACACACGCACATACACATCTTCACATACACACATATATACATACACACCTTCACACACACGTGTACGATAATTACTATCGAAATCTTTTCTTGATAAAACGATATCACACATTTTGGATATTTTGAATAAATCTCGGTTTCATTCTCACCTCGCCTTATTGATTATTTCGTCGGTCGGCAATGACACAGGTGTGCGTTTTTAGACTGGCGAACATATTATTATTTGCAATTTTATGCCTGCGTGTGCTTCGTTTTACTTCTTCTCAATTTTCATCGTTTCCCGCTAGTGTATTTCGATGGTAAAAAAAATCCAACACCATATTGGAGTTTACTAAAATCACCTCAATCTCAATTACAGTTTTTTTTTTTCTATCTTTTTATTTATTTATTTTTATTTTTTTATTTTTTATTTTTTTGACAAATGGTATGGAGCACATTCTGTTCAAGATGTACTGATCAGGCTGTCTGAAGATACTGGCTTCCTGATCTAAAATGCACTAAACGTTTTTTTTGTTTTTTTTCACTTTGCAAAACTCAATCATGTCCTGCAAAGTGAAAAATAAAAGCAACACTTTCCCTCTAAAAAACAACCAAACACTATGAATAAATATCTGAAGATGTAAAGAAAAAACTTTTGCAAAGGAAATCAAGCTCTCTAGAAATGAAATGACAATTAGAGATAAATTGATAGAGGGAAAGAAAGGGGAAGAAAAAAAAGAGAAGGGGGGGTTCTAAAAAAATTTTTTTTGTTGTTGTAAATGACTGCATTTGGCAGTAAATAATCTGAAAAGGGTTGATATGCCGAAAAGCAAAATAACTAAACCAACAACACCAACGAATGAATATTTGAAGAGATAAACAATTTGAAGCAGAAAAATCTTTTTACCAAAATCATCAGATTCAGCATTAAATAACTATTGTGAGGACTCACCCATGTACAAGATATGAACTCTTCCGAACTGTATAAATTAACCAAAAAATTACGGCTTTTGGGGTGGTCAAGGTACTTTTGTCATATAAAATGAAACTCGACTGAAACTTTACCATTTCGATGGTCTTTTTGCTGTCGGATTGAAGCAGAATGTTCTGTGTAACCCTATGAGGTCCACCCTCCCAGACCTTGCCTCCCAGCTTTCATGAAGAGCAAGTTTATCGCTTGTTGCCTAAGGTGTCCTCACCAGGAATACTGACAGGGCTACTCAGACATATTTTTGCAGGGCCAAAGTGCTCCTTTTGGAGCACTGATTCATTTTCCCACCTTCCGACCTTATGTCACATCCTCTCGCGGTGGGAAAGAGGTAAATATCGGTCAGTGCACTTTCTAAGTACACATCGAGGTTCCGATCTTGACAATCAGTCCAATAGAAACTGGGCTATTTCAATGGCCATTTTTGCTGTCGGATTGATGCAAAGTGTTTGGTCTAGCCCTAGGAGATCCACTCTCCCAGGCCTTTCCTCCTGACTTTCGGGAGGAGAAAGTTTATTGCTTGTTGCCTGAGGTGTTCTCATCAGGGAATGCCGACGGGGCTACTCAGGCATATTTTGTAGGGTCGAAGTGCTCTTCTTGAAGCACTAACTCATTTTCCTACCTTCCGACCTTGTGTCACATCCTCTCATTACGACGGTTGCTTTTTATATATGCTGCTTTGTTTCAATATATTTTGTCTTTTCTATCTCATCCCCGTATCTGTGTTTTCCTTAGTGACCCTTCCAAATTGTTTTCGGGAGTATTCTGTTGAATAATAAATTTTAATTTACAGTTTTAATTTCTTTTCTTTTATAACAAGCTCTATTGTATTTGTATTGAGCTTTTTTATTTGGTTGAGATTAAAATATCTATATATAAATACTTAGTATTTATATTAGATTGAAGTTTACACTTGTTTGTATCAGGTAAACACCTCATTCACTTTGCTTTATATATATATATATATATATATATATATATATATATATATATATATATATATAGTTCTAGATTTCCCAAATTTCCTTTCTCATTGAGAAGAGGTAAGTTGAGGTGACGAGGCTGCTCAAGCATTATTGTAAGCCAAAGTGCAGTAGTCATATACGGGGTGGGCCATAAGTCACTTTACATTTTAAAAGTTCAATAACTTTTTTTCTATTAGTATATTTTAATTTCTCTTTTCAGAATTATAAAATAGAATCTTTGGAAATTTTTTGTATAGATAAGTTTATAACAGAACAACGAGTGAGGATAATTGAATTTCACTTTTAAAATGGACGGTCAATTGTTGCAATGCAAAGATCTTATATGCGCCATTTCAATGTTCAATATCCTCTTAAAAGATATGCTATTGAATTTGTTCAAACTCAGTTATAAACATGCCAGAGTATCGATGGCAAACAAAATGGAGCAACTGCACATACAGCTAGAGCAACAATACAGTTTTTAACTGTGATGTTTCAGGATCGAAAAATATCTTGAAATTTCGATTCTGAATGGCCTCTACGTACATCTAATTTGACGGAACTAGACTTTTGGCTTTGAGGATATCTTAAAGACAAAGTGTATGCAAATAAGCCTCGAAGTATCCAAGAACTTAAGGCAAACATACACAGGAAATTCTTTCCCTACAACTTCCGATGTTAAGAACTGTCATAAAGAATAGCTTAGAAAGAGCTCGACTTTGCAAAGCTGAGAATGGAGACTACTTAAGAGACATTATCTTTCGTAATTAAGTCAGAACAAATTTCCACACTATAGTCAGGTTCCTAATGTAATTTTGTGTGGAACTTTTTGGAGATTTGCAAACCTATACATTTTTTGGAAAGGTTTTTGTCTCAGGAATCAAAAAATCAATGTTTGCATTTGCCCAGATGCGTATATGGCGGCCATATTGGATTTACAAAATGGCCGCTGTAAGATGTACATTTTCTAATATCTCAGCTTCTAAATAAGCTGGAACACTGATTTTAACTGCTAAACCTACATTTTCAGGGCCAAGGAAACCAATGGTGGTAGTTATAAAATTTTCCCAGATCTGTATATAGCGACTATATTAGAATTTACAAAATAGCCGCTGTAAAATGTATGTTTTGTAATATCTTGGCCTCTAAATAATCTAGAACACTGATTTTAATTGCTTGCTTTTAACTGCTAAACCTACATTTTCAGGGCCATAGAAGCCAATGTTGGTAGTTATAAAGCAACAACATTTTTAACATTAACCTTTAGATGCATAACTTGGTTCAAACTGATGTGGTGTTGTCTTATTGCAATATCTTTGCAATAAAAAATATGTATCATTTATAAATTCATACTTCAGCTGTTCCTAAAAAATCTTGCTTTTATATCACTAATTCAAATTGTTAATTTACCTCTGATACTTTGAGAACTTGTGGTTTTGTATTGCTATTCTAGCATTACTGTAATTCTCTGTGTTTGTAGGTTAAGCATGAGTGGTGAGTCGCAAAGTAGAGAGGAGGCATGTCAAACCAAGGAGTTCACTAACTGGAAGCAGTGCATTCTCTGCCAGTCTGCTGATAAAAAGAAAGGAGTCTTGGTGCAACATCCTCGATTAGAGTTCTATGGGCTCGTACTGCAGGTAATTCTCGAGACAGCTAGTTTGAATGATGAGGACTATGTCAAAGTCCAAAGGCGACTGCAGAACTGTGCACTAAAAACAATGTGTGAAAAGATGGCAGTCCGGAATCGCTCATGTCATTTGAGTGCAACTAACAAAGTTGAAATACAACGTGCAAGAGATCGCAACGCACACGCTTTAGCTGCAGGACACTACACTGCCAAAAAGCCTGGCCAGAAAAGAGGAAGCACAGAAGAGGCTGTTCCAGGCTCCTCTACATCTGGTTCTCCACTGCCATTCACATGATCACATACAAGTCCACCAGATAAGAAAGAGTGCTTCTTCTGCCAACAGGGCAACAACTGTACCAGATCAGGACTGAGAATGCAAGTAAAACTCTCAAAAATGTTGTGGAAAGATCCCATAATCCTGCACTGAAGACTAGGCTGAACACCTGCATATCACCAGGTGATGCACAATTGATGTCCTATACCACAAAGCTTGCTGGACCAAAAATGTGTTCCATACTCTTTGAGATACTAACATTAGCAAAATTGCTAAAGAACCCTTTCTACAAAAGGCAAGTCTGCTTGAACTGATTGATGTAGAAATATATATATGTGTGTGTGTGTGTGTGTGTGTGTCTACATCATGATGCAATATATACAGTGCCCAGCATTCCCAAATTAGTCACCCATCTGGTACTGACCAAGCCAAACATTACTTAACT
>NC_136504.1:101499818-101569818 GCF_053919585.1 Euprymna scolopes | reverse complement strand
ATAAGTGATGCCCCTGACCCATTTCTTATAGCAGTAGAGCAATGAAACTTGGTCAGTTATTAGTCTTTCTCTACATAAGAAATACTCAAAGTTACACATTTTTCCCATCATTTAATCAAGCTCGAGAGATCATTTTTGTATAACACCCCAGGTTGGTCCTTCAACGATGACATGACTTTGGAAATCAAAGCTGCATCATTTGGGAAACGCTTTCCTTTAAAACACAGCATCATTGGGTAGAGGTGAAAGTCAGAGGGAGCAAGGCAAGGAGAGTAGGGGAAATGGGGAGGATTTCATCACTAGATGATTATGACCTGGCAACATGTGTGTTATTAACCAGAGCGTTGTCTTGCGTCGTATATGGCCACAGTCGAGATCGAACTCACTGCACGAGTTTTGCAGTGTAATTCAAATTTTTTCCAAAGCTGAATACTTGACGCTTCGCCAAGTTTATCACCACAGCTTAAAAGGGGTCCATCTACCCTCAAGGGAAGGATAGACAGCGCCAGTTTTCAAACCTGGTATTTAACCTTGCAGTACATACAGTGCCTCATCTTCTCAAATGGTCACCCATCTGGTACTTGCCAGGCTCAACGTTGCTTAACTTCGGTGATCTGATAAGAACTAGTGTGTCAACATGATTATGCCGTATATTAGTTCACTTGCAGGAAAAGGATACCTTAACTGATCTTGCCACACCTCTTGATTTTAATTGCCTCTAACGTGAAGTTTAACAGTCATTTTGGATTGTCTCCCCTTTCTGCTAGTGTAATTCTTCCGAAAATAAAAACCAAAAAAATATGTCCGGTGTCTTAAAGTGCACTTGTGCCGAATTTTCTAATAAAAAAAAAAATATATAATAATAATTAATACCGAATTAATATTATCTATATATTAATATGAGAGCGTGTGTGTTATTTTCTGCGTCATGCTTACATTTTTTTTCTTCTGAGTGACTGTTATTTAATTGTTATGATCTTCCATTTCTTGTAATAAATAATTTTACCAAGAATTCTGCTTTAATTTTTAAAATATTATTTAGATGTTTCTCTTTCCCTGTCGTTGACAGAAAATTAAGCAAAAAATTAGGTTGCTGATAGTAGACCCTAAGTAGGAGGTTGAATATGTTTCAAACTTTTAGGTAAGAAGTCGCCAGTGCCAAAAGGTTGGGAACTGCTGATCTAAAACTTATTGTTAGCTAGTTTTCGTCTTGAAGTGGTATTTTTTTTAATCTCCTTACATCCAGTGGCTTCATGCCTTGTCTGAAGTGATTTCTATAAAAAAAATAAAATTTGATGCAAAACTGTTCTGTTTAGGGAATTCATTTTATTTGTCCTGAGACGGGTGTTCTTTTGCTGTTTCTGAAGGAAAATCTATTTTACAGGAAAGCCATTTTTCCGAATATGTTTTACGTCCCATAAACTGTCATTTTTGATTGAGCTGTTTTTCTTTTTTTGTGTGTGAAGAATGTGGCTCTAGTTTTTATTTCCGTCGATAAGCATTATTGTAAGGAGGGACAAGAATAGGAATCCTTCCTAACGTATAATCTTACGCTCGTTTATTTGAAGGGGGAAAAAAAAAAAAAACGATTTCTCTCATATTGCAGTTTTTACCTGAATAGCATGAAGATTATGTGTGCAGGCAGCTTGTTTGAAAACTTGATGGCATAACTTTGCGACTATGTTCTATATCTGTTATGAAACCTCTTCGTGTAGAAGGTTAAGATTAGGGTTAGGGCTAAGGTTAGTGTTTTGTAATTACTAGCGATGGGACGATTCCATTATTTTTCTCGATTCCGATACAATTACCGATTCCATACTAAATTCCCGATTCTGATACCATTACTGATTCCGATTCTAATTCTTTATAAATCTCTAAATATTTTATTATATAGGCGCATTTTTACTTTGACCACCGTGAAAACACACTTGTTAAATGTGCGGATATTTTCCGAAATGTAAAAATATACTTGTGGGGAAGATCTATTGATTTTAGCTTCACAGAGTGTTTAAAATCAATAAATATTTATTTTATCGTTATTAGCAGCAATGAAAGATTTTGCTTAAAACAAAATAAAATTTAAAAAAAGACAATGAAAGGAATCGTTTTCGCATCAAAAAAATCGGTAAAAAAATTTTCTGATTCCGATACCGACTCTAATGTTCTCAAATATTCCGATTTTTCCGATTCCCGATTTCGAATTCCGATTAATCGTCCCAACACTAGTAATTATTATTCTTTTGTGGTCAATTTCTGCATCCGTTTTGGTTTCTATTGGTCATATTTATATCATGCTTCATTATTTGTTCTTAGATTCTTTTTTGTTTCTTTTTACTTCAAAGTTCTCAGAAATCAAGAGACCCCATTCCTTTAACTCTCGAACACTGAGTTAGTAAAAAAGTTAAGAACATAATCTTTATCTTACTGGATTTCGGCACAAGAATTTATCTAGTCTGGTGGAGTATCCAGCTTCGTGCTGTTACTTGAGGTAACATCTTTAGAGAAGGTGCACCATTTCCCGTTAAAACCCGTTTGAGTTAGCCATACCGAGGAGATCTTATTTGGACCGTAAATACTTTGTGATTTTTAATATTTAGTTAAGGTTTATTTTCTGGGAAAATTATCCTCATGCCAGGTTGTCCTGACAAACCCATGTACAGAGAGACCTTGGACACTCGATACGAGTGTCTAATAAGCATTCACGTTCTCTCCATATGACGATTTTATATTACAGAATATTAATTTTAATCTATAGTCCCACTTTGCCAAACTTTCACAAAAATCACTCGACTAGCTACAACCACTATATATGATTTCCCCCACTGTCTATCTGTGCCTAAATCTAAACGCAGATTCCAAAACTTCTTCCCCAGAATTATCCGCCTGTGGAACACTGTTCTGCTGTCCTGCTTCCCAGTTTAATACAACATGGTAATTTTCAAATCTAATGTACACAAGTTCTTGTTGAGCCGTTTCCATAAATAATCAAATTTTACCCAATTTACACCATTAACGATTACTAAACTACCATCTTATATATTCATTAAACATTATCCTCGAGTGGCCTTTGGGTCTTGACAAGTGGTGACTCCAAAATAAAAACAAAAAAGCTCTTTATGTAATAAATATGCAATTTAGAAAAACCTAGACATATCTTTTGGCGTTTTCAGATTACTATATATACGATTTTTCAACATCTTGTGTTGTTTCATAGTATTACATAAGCATATCCAGTTTTTATAATAATAGTGTTAGGAGAGGTGGACAAAGCGGTGCTTTTTAGGAAAAGGTATCTAGTAATTTACAGTTGTAATGTAGTCATGAAATAACATTTGGATGGGATTTTTGACTTGATTATTCACCCACGATGGGTTGAGCTGGTTCCTCCCATCGAACACACAGCATCCCAAACAAGCACAAACCACACATGATGATCTGCAGCAGCCAAGATAGTTATAGGCAGCCAATCCCGGAACCAGCAGCAAACATTGTAGACATGTCGACCAGAGGTATGCTTGACGTCAGCTTTAATAGTGTATAACTACACCTTCAACTGGCCTCCCGAGCATCTTTATCAATCTTGGGAGTGGGTCTGGTCACTGCTTCATGGATAAAATCTTCTGAGTTGCGGTGCACAGCGTGGCTGAACCAACAAAGTCTCATCTTTAAAAGCGCTTGGTTAAGATGAGTGATCCTGCATCACGTCCAGAATTATACTTTGGAAACAACATGGTGCCACCGGATCTACAGAATTCAGCGGAGGCAGTATAGTTCAAAGACTACCAGCATTTTGAGATCTGCAGATTTTATCGGCCTGGTTTCATAGCCATAGAAAAGGATCGTCCAAACAAACGTTTGATAAAACCGGACTTTTATTTGACTGTTGTGATCTCAGGATGAGACCATAGACGGAGTTGTAGGCGGCTGAAAACAAATCATAACATATACAAACGGAGAAAGTCAAATCAAATTCCGATACGTCTACACCATACGAACCGAACTAAACGAAGACTTAGTTTAAGGTGGGGTTAAGGTTAGGATTAAGATAAAGTTTAAAAGCAGTTCTGTTTGTATTGTGTGTGATGAAGTTTTTTAACGTATTTCAGTCTTGAAATTGATGATGTAAGTATTGAAATCTTTTTGAATACTTGTTTTCCCTTGGCACCAAAACCACCAGAGTCTAGGTCAGGGATCGGCAACTCATTGGACCCCCCGCAGGCCGAATCGTGCTATAATTGTAGATCATAGGTCAGACGAAGGTCATTAATGAAAAAATAAGGAAAATTACATATGAAAACCTAAGTCAACCTTAATATTTAAAACTATAATTAAATGAAACATAGAGTAATCAGCAAAAAAAAAACAAAAAAAACCCATCAAATTCAAACACGCCTAACAAAAATTAGTTTTCCTCAAGGAACTTCAAAGTGAAAAAAAAATCAACTGAAATGGATGAAATTATGACGTGTATATTTGAAACTGTTACTGAAAATTATACCACAAACGAACCACACACCTACACATTAACAAAAACGAAACACATATACACATACATACAAGTACAAGGATGTAAGCATATACACGTATGGAAATACACACGCGGTAACATTCACACATTCATGGGGCATAAAATAAAAAGCTGACTGAAACAACATTGTCCATTTTAAGCTGTCCTCACCAAATGTCTGTTACCGGTCAATCGATTAAATTGGATCTCAGTTTGTGTTTTATGTTTATTTTTTTATATTTTACACACCAATGGAAATGATTGAGCTTTGATCGTATTTTTTTTTTTTTTTTTGGTTTTGTATTCAAATTTGATGGAATAGATCAAAAAACGATAGCAAAATGCCTTTTTGTTGAATTCGTATCTCATGATAAAAATAGTCATTGGTAATCAGGCTTGCGGGCCAGTCAAAATGCCTTTGTAGGCCACATTCGGACTTCGGGCTATATTTTGTCGACCTTTGATCTAGGTCATTGTTGAGATAGCTTGCTTCCTGTTGACTCAAGGTCTCATGTACAGTTCTAGAAGGTCTATCCTCCCAGGCTTTTCCTTCTTTCCCTTCGAAAAGGGATTAGTTTATTGTTAATCGTCTGAGGTGCCCTTACTGGAAACTGCTGACAGAGCTACACAGGCATTTTTTTTTTTTTTTTTTGCAGTCAAGAGTCTCTTCCTCTATGGTGCTGGCTTTTCAAATGTCACTTTCCTTACCCTTGTGTCACATCATACTGTCGGGAGAGGGAGATAAATATAATTCATTCTTAAAAAGTACAAAAGAAAAATCTTTTAAACATTAATTCATTCCGATATATATTCCTATCGAATCAATTACTTTTTAGATCAATGTTTGACCTTAAAAATCAAGGACGTGTTCATTAAACGAGACAAGGTCAACTTTGACGTGCCAAGAACGTATCTCACAGTAATGAATGACCCCTGATGATTTGAAGGTGACCAAATCAGTCTTAAAAGGTCATTCCATTACAAGATTATAGTCGTTACTTGTCTATGTATTTTTCTTTTTTTTTTGAGTGTGTGATCAAATGACAAAGAGAAAATGTTCCCGTTAATTAGTGGGAATTCCTCTTGGAACTGTTCGAAGCATCTCACGTTCACCTTGAATCTATCTATCTATCTATCTATCTATCTATCTATCTATTACATAAAAGGAACTTTGTCTGTGAGTGTGTGTCTGTGTAAAATCGTTCCCTATGGACTCAAAAACGTCTGGGCCGATTTTTATAAAATTTCACACATAGGTACTTTATGTGGCTGGTAGTGTTTTTAGGTAGGTTTTATATCGGAATGTCTTCGATAAGTATCGATAATCGATAATTGAAATAATCCAATAAATAAAGGAACAGCCGACTTTGACCAAAGTTAACAGCTTACACAGCCTAACATCGCAAGTGCATTTGAAAAGTTTTATTATCACACAAGCTGAAAAGCCCAACATATAAAATCAAGAGTAGGTTCTTTGATATGATATGGGGGCATTCAAAATGAATGCTCCTGTTTAAAGCACAATTGAACCATGATACTTGACATTTTAATTTTAAACTTAAATTCTAGCCATTATCACCGCACAAGCAGTAAGGCCAGGCATATAAAATCAACAGTATTTTGAAATGACAAAGACGCGTTTGAAATGAACATTTCTGTTTTATTACCACACAAACTTCATGCTTCCATTGTGCTATAAACAGAAATATTGACTTTTGCATTTTATCTAACATTATATAAGAATAATTTTATAAAATGAACAGTAGGTTCTCTACAGTGCAATGTAGACTACAATATATTGTGAAATTAGTCACTGTCAGAGGCATTCTTCAGGTGTATCGTGATGGGTTATTTCATCGATTTCAATAACAATAAAAATAGGGTAGTGTTGAATATTTGTTGATCACTATTCAATCCAGGGCAACGTTGGGTCACATTCTGATCAACGTTCTGATCCCCATCTGGCTCTCGTCTTGGGGAGCCCTCAAGTTTTGACAGGCTTCTGGGCTTGACCTTTATTCCTGATCTTAAATGGAATACGTACATCAAATCTGTTGCCAAGGCTGCTGGAAATATGGTTGGATCCTTCTATCGATCCAGTAGATATCTCACTGCTGATGCAATTCTCTATCAATATTAGGGCCAGATACGTCCAAGTATAGAATACTGTTGCCACATATGGGCAGGAGCTGTTAGAAAAGACTTGTCCTGTCTTGATAGGGTTCAAAATAGACTTTGTGGCCTGGTGGGAGATGTCCTTTTCTCTTCGCTGCAACCTCTATCTCACAGAAGAGATGTTGCGAGTTTGTCTCTGCTTTATCGTTATTTTCATGGAAAGTGTTCGACTGAGCTTCAATCTATGGTTCCCCCTCGCCAAACTTTCACAAGAAACACTCGTCTAGCTGAAAAGACTATCAATAAGTCCCCCCACTCTTTATCTGTACCTAAACCTAAACGTAGATTCCATGAACAAAGCTTCTTTCTTAGAACTGCACGTCTGTAGAATTGTCTTCCGTTTTCCTGCTTTCCAGCTGTCTATAATATGGTTGTCTTCAAGTCCAACGTGAACAAGTTTCTGATGAGCCGTTCCACTTAAGTTAACAAATTTACCGAACTTCCATTACTATCGATTACTATATTGTCCTTTTGACTGCTGTACACTCTTTAACCCTTATCCTTGAGTGGCCTATCGGCCTTGATAAGTGGTGACGCCTATGTAAAAGAAAAAAAAAGATAGAAAAAGAAAAATATGTGTGTGTGAGAGAGAGAGAGAGAGAAAGAGAGAGAGAGAGAGAGAGAGAATAATGGAAATAGTATTCCAACAAAATAGAGAAATAAAAATAAAAAGGAGCAAACCGAGTTATGTGTTCATCAACGTTTCGTCTTTACTTCGAGACTTCCGGCGCGGTTTATTTGAAATAAATTTTATTTCAAATAAACCGCGCCGGAGACTTCTTGAATCAGCGCTTATCGCAAATTCAAGCACAATTAAACAACGTGCAGGTTTCTGTAATGTAGCGCCATTAATAAGTAAACATTTATTAAAAGAATAAGAATTATAGACACAGGTTAACCTTTTCACACCATAGAAACACCCACTGTAATAATTAATACATTTAATCTCAATCGATAAATTACATAAGAAAAACACACTCATTCATTTCTGTTGCACACCTATATTTGAATTTTAACAGACATATTTTTTCCAGAAAGAATATTAACTGCGTTCGTATATTTTCAAAACATATTAACGACTATATGACGCTATTCAAAATATCCCTCTCTTTAACAACGCAAGCTCCCCTCCTTTTTTGAATTTCCAACGTCTTTTTCCGTTTCTAAAATAGAACAGCGTCACACTTTGCACATGAAACATTTTCAAATATTTGTTCTGGTGTTTTTGTTTTCTTAATCTCATTCATCGAGAGGAAGTCTCGAAATAAAGACGAAACGTTGGTGAACACATAACTCAGTTTGTTCCTTTTTATTTTTATTTCTCTCTCTCTCTCTCTCTCTCTATATATATATATATATATATATATATATATATATATATATGTGTGTGTGTGTGTGTGTGTGTGTGTGTGTGAATAAGTGAATGTGTCTGTGTGTCTGTCTGTGTACATTTCCTTACGCAATAACTCTGTCAATTTTTTAGTCTACAGCTTCGAAATTTGATATACAGGGTACTGATATTTGGGAAAATCGATGTGATCGGTATTTGGCCAGAAATTTGGCGATTAAGGGGTCAAAGTTCAACGATTTGATCTTTGAGAACTCTACCAAACTCCTCCGACAATTTTGGGTCTAAACACTTAACATTTTAGATATAGGCTCCTTGGACATGGATCTAACTTAATAACTTGATTTGAGCCCAAAACAATAAACGTTAAGGGGTCATAATAGGGGACAAAGTTTTAAAAAATTGACTGTATTTTTTTGTTTTGTTTTTTTTATATGTGTGTGTGTGTGTGTGTGTGTGTGTGTGTGTGTGTGTGTGTGTGTGTGTGTGTGTTCTTTCAAGATACTACTTTAATAAAGATAGATACACTCATTTCCGGAAAGTTTTTCTTTTATTAGTCACAACATTGCGTACAATTGTTTCGGCCGCCAGTGTTGGCATATAAGGATATAATTGTTCATCAAATTATGCCTTGCACAAGCTTGGGCTTCATCAGCGCATTAGAAAAAATATTTCAAAAGTTATTTCAAAAGTTTTTCGGCCCACGAATAAAACCTTTCAGTTAATACCATCGACATTCATCATTTTTATTTAATTCACAACAGTATACACACACGCGCGTGCGCAAACACAAACACACACACATACATACATACATACATACATACATACATATATATATGTTATATATATAAGGTTTCATATTACTAATAGTAATTACTCGAAATTCGTAGTGGTTTGTTGGCCAGTTTTTCATTTAATCTATTTCACATGTTTTTTTTGGGTTTTTTTTTACACAGGAATCACCACTTATCAAGGCCCGGAGGCCACTCGAGGATAAGGGTTAATGGGTATACATTAGTCAATGTGATTATAGCGTAGGAAGCATAAGTAGTGGAAATTTTGTAAATTGGATTACTTAGGGGGACGGTTCATCATGAACTTGTTTACGTTGGACTTGAAGACAATCAGATTGTAGTTAGCTGGAAAGCAGGCAATTAGAATTGAGTTCCACAGGCGTGCAGTTCTAAGAAAGAAGTTTTGTTTGTGGAATCATAGTTTAGTTTTAGGCACAGACGAGGAGTGTGGGAAATTATTGATAGTGATTTTTGCCAAACGAGTGTTTTTCGTGAAAGTTTGGCGAGGGGGGACCAGAGATTGAAGCTCAGATGAGCACTTGCCATGAAAATAATGATAAAGCAGAGACAGACTCGCAACGTCTCTTCTGTGAGAAAGAGATTGCAGGGAAGAGAAAAGGGTTCCCCCCACGAAGCTACGAAGTCTATTTTGAACTCTGTCAAGGCAGGATAAGCTGCTTCTTGCAGCTCCTGCCCAGATGTGGCAACAGTACTCCATCGCTGGCTGTACCTGACTTTTATATAGGCAGAGAATTGCATCAGGAGTGAGATATCTACTGGAGCGGTAGAAGGATCCCACCATTTTTCCATTGACCTTGGCAATGGATTTGATATACGTGTTTCATTTCAGGTAAGGAGTAGATGCACTCCCACTCTTTGTTAAGACATTCATCTAGGAGAAGGTAACTCTGATGTAAAAACCTGTGATCTACTGTATACTCTGTCCTGTGGCAGTCATCTGCACTGACTAAGGTTAGCAGTAATACCAAAAGGTATGATTGGTTCTACACAAAGTCTTCACCATTATAAACAAATCATCTGTGTGGATTTCTGAGCAACTTAGTTGTTGTGGTGGAAGCTCATACGTTGAAATCGACAGGAGAGTTATCTCATATATATATATATATATATATATATATATATATATATATATATATATATATATATATATATATATAGGAAATTTATTACTGTGAGTCCAGAATGAGTTTACAAATTGTTTCAGCTAGAGGAAAATCCTGAAAGAGGAAAAATCCAACTAGCATCGTCAGAATTCATAGATGGACTCTGACGATGCTAGTTGGATTTTTCCTCTTTGAGGATTTTCCTCTAGCTGAAACAATTTGTAAACTCATTCTGGACTCACAGTAATAAATTTCCTATATACTGCTCTGACTACACATTGAGCACTCTAGTCCGGTTTTTTCACCACTGGTAAATAAATATATATATATATATATATATATATATATATATATATATATATATATACAATTATATGTTTGTTATTAGATTGTCTATTAGATCTATTAGAACACTGTTCGGTTTGTTAGACATTGAGTGATGCATCATCCCAGAAGCGCAACCCATAGATGGCTAGGTGGTGCTCGTCAAGAAGTCCGGTATATCTGTTTTGCATGGAAATACAACATCAATGCAGCATCAATGCAGCATCGATGCAGCATTAAGCATTGCGGGAATATTCTGCACAGGGGGACGCACGCACGTCACGTGCACTTATTTTCTGGCTGTTAATAAATGTCAGGGTAAATCTCATCCCATAAAACTATCGACATTTCAGTTCGTTCACCTCTAAGCAAATTGGTCTATTAGATGAGAAATTGTCAGGCCGACATGTTTGATCGACGAATGTGGAACGCTCCTTTGGAGTCTGGGCTCAGCATATTTAGTTTTCCATTATTCTCCCCCACCTTCTTTGGTTTGGATTTTTGCTCGTTTGCTTCATCTTTTTTTGTCCCAGGCCATTGAAGGATGAACCCTTCTAGACTGAAGCAATTGCTATTTAGGATGATAATGTAATCTGTAAGGAAAATAAATAAAAACAAAATATCAGGGTTAAATTGAACTTTTGAGCTTTAAGATGGCTGCTATTGAAACAACATTATCTATAATATAAATCTCACCTGCCTGTTTAAATGTATGTATGTATGTATGTATGTATGTATGCCTAAAACTTTCGACAGAGGTGACGGATATTTACGAGATTGGTATCGTTTTGAAGCCCTTCAGACGACAAATATAAAAAAATTGGCCAAAAGCATTAATTCGTTCACCCTCAACTAGGCACTTTTCTACAAGGAGGGGTCGCTTTTTTCGTTAATATTTTCGAAAGTCATCCTCTCTTTTCGATTGACTAGCCTTAATTTAAACCTTCGTCACTTCCGGTTTGGCGATGGGTGCAACAGAAAAGACGTCAAGTTTTCTTTTTTTGTTGTTCTTTTCCTCCTTTGGGGTACGGGTTCGAGCCTGCTTGCCTACTACTATCACTTTTTTTTTGTTTTTTTCCTCAACACACACCTTCAAACACCTGGGCAACGCCGGGCACCCCAGCTAGTCTTAATTAAATTAGTTCTAATTTTATAACAATTTGATTCAATTAATAATATAATTTTTATAATATTCGCCTTGTTCCTTCCTTCCTTAGTCTGTACGTTACGATTTGAAAATGGCCAAATACAATTCTTAAAGGCCAAACTACTTCAGAAAAAGGCCAAATTTGTGAAATTTGACTAAAAAAAATATCAATCTGCCAATCCTGGACAGGGCTATGAAAGTGATCTCTCTTTGATGTAGCTTCGTTCTCAAATATCATAATAATAATTAGGGCTATGACAACAGCATATTCTTTCCGTTGTTTTGACTCTCGAGTATATATCCGACACAGTTAGACACAGTTAATCAACCGAGAACCACATCACTCTATATAAAAGCATATAAGATATCAACGGATATACACTCGAGAGTCAAAACTATGAAAAGAATATGCTGTTGTCTTTGCCTTAATAATAATACATGATCATCGTTTTAATGGGTTGAGAAAGGAACTCGTAGCAATTTCAACGTGTAGCGGTTCTTCACCAAAGAAAGAAATCAGCGAAACTTAAATAAATAAAGGGAACATTAGAAAGAAACAAGGCAAACAAAAAAAAACATTGTCAAGAGGTGCTGGACTGAAGGAATAAATGGACGATTATCGCTTATAATATGACTCCATTATTTGTATTGAACTATGTAGCACAATATTACTTCCTCAGTATTTCTTTGTATTTATTAATTCATTTGGGTCAGTTCTATACAACAGAACTTTGGGATACAGCATTAATACATTCCAGGGTTGGGATTGTACGTGAAATCGTCGTATGGCAGGGTCTAAGCAAAATTTTATGCAATACATATTAAAACTTCGTAACAAATGCAGTACAGTATATAATATGTCCTAGTGACATATGGCCGAGTGGTCCTAGACGTTGTATCAAAGTTTACAGTTACCCAAAGGTGCTGAGTTCAATCCTGAACAAAGGCAGTGAAAAGTAACATTCAAAATAGAGAATCAGCAACTATGTCCCAGAGCCTAGCTGGAGTCCGAACACGGTACCCCCGTAATAATAATAAAGGATTGGGTTCGAGACTCCTAACAAACTGTTACCCAGTTCGATACAAAACACCTGATGAAGGCCGAAACGTTGTGACTATAACAATCAAGATGAGGAAGTCAGTCCGACAATCTCAATAAAAGTATATAATACACATGTATATAATCAAATAACATTATAAATAATACGGAAAGGTGGGGAACATACCGTAATCAGGGGCTGGAAAAAATCGTATTCCAGATCGTTATCTGAAAAAAAAAAAAAAAAAAAACGTATCCTAGGGCCACCGTATCCAAGGGTTTTAGTTTATTTCAAATACAATGGGAGATTATTTTCATAAAAATGCTAATAAACATATTTTCTGCGTATTATTGGTTTTTCTATTTTAAAAAAAAAAAAAAAAACCCTAATTTTTTGTGCTATCCAAAAAAATATCAGCTTTATCAAGACATATTTTTTTATTAAAATATATTTCTCATCCCGTGCAATTTTCACGAAATCTGTTAGTGACCGAATAATACAGTAATAATATAACCTTAGTTATTACGTTATTCTTTAGTCACTGTAATGAAATTGTTATAAAATAAAGTTCCTTTCAACAGCAACCATCTTAAAAATGAAAACTTCAATATAACCAATACCAGTTATGGATATGCCTTCTGGCTATGAGCAAAGTGTAGTATCTGCTTGAACAAGCATTTGAACTGTTTGTAGATGCAATATCATCTAATAGTCTTTTTACATGAAAGGTAGAACGATTAAATTTTCACTATAGAAAAGACTACATGATTCCATTTCCCTTTGATAAAAACCAGCCTTTCTTTTATTGTTGCAGGCCATCTACTCGTTGACCAGTAGTGTACAAAACCTAACAGCGATAGAAGCCTTCTATCATGTCTGAAAGTGACACAATGTTCAATAAGCGAGATTGGAGATGTGCCACTGTATAACTCATGTTCTTTATCGATCCAAGTTATGACAACAGGACCATTGCCAACACCTTCAAAATGCAAATATAGACAGTTCAACGCTTGAAGACACAGCTCAACGAAATTTCCGGTCACAGTTATGGTGTTTGGTGTGGTTTCAAGTGAGGGTCACATCATGCCACCTCACATCTTTGAAGTCGGCTTGAAAGTCAACACCAAAGTGTGCTGAAGAGTGGTGCAATCAGGTGGCCACTGGCAGACTGTCAGGTGCGGCAGCAAGAGTCTGCGCTGGTTCACAAGTTCAAAGAGGCCAAAGTTTGGCATCAGGATGAATGCTTATGCCTTTCTCTTACTGCCCCCCCCCCCACTCCTTGAACCGACTTGACGACTTCGTTTTGTCATATGTCAAGAACAACATTACCAACATGACCTCTCACAACACCAAAACCAGCTTGATTACCACCATCCACTGAGCTCCCATCGGTGCTTATGGAAAAGGCATTCTCCCAGATCTGGACCGGTATCGAAGTGGTGATTGAGGCTGAAGGTGGCTACATTAAATAGATGTCAGCTCCACTACATAATCAAATTATTTGAATTGATTTTTTTAGTGTTGGTTTTCTTTAGACGACAACTTTATCGTTCCACCCTGTACTACAATTTATATTTAATTCTTTGCCGTATAAAATTAAGAATTTGGCCCCGGGTATAACCCGACTTTAGCACACAACAGCTTGGCATTTCCTTCTAAATTCATGAATAGTCTGGATACTGGCTGATTGTTTGAAATAACTCCGCAGATAAAAATCTGAGGGGATGTTGTTCGTTGAGTGTGAAGCCTATTCAAGATCACACCTACTGACGATGCAATCACCTAAGTGTCCCCGAATACCATTAAACGGTGATAAAATAACGAATGATCAACCTTCAAAATTATAACACTGACACACTTGAAGGTCAAACTGCTTCAAAAAAAGCAAAATTCGCAAAATTTGGCTTAACCCTGGCAACCCTGGACAAGAATATTAGAGTAACCTCTCTTTGATGTAGCCTCATTTTCGAATACTTTGGGACCAGTGTCATGTAAAAGAAGGGAAGCAACAACAGGGCGGTGGCCCTAGGTATCCAAATATTAAGCGATGGTGAACATTCAATCATATTCAAATAATTTTCTCATAATATTTTTCAGAACTGGGATTTATACTTGAATCTTTGAGGTAGACACTCAAAGATTCAACCCCCAGGTATTACCATGGCATCACCAAACCTGTGTTTGTGTGTGTGTGTCACCAATCTTTCACAGCAAAAAATGTTGTATGATTTTCATTTTGCCGGAGTGAAACGATTTATGTTATCATTAAATATTTTTTTTTTAATTCCAAAAGCGGAAATGGAATGCTAACGAGGTTTAATTTGCTACCTAATGGAAAATCATTTTCTCCAAATTGTCTTTTCTTAAAATACAACGGAAATTTTTTATACTCATTTACAAAACAATACCAAATACGATCAGTTGATTTTGCCGTGTACTGACCTATTTTGTATTAGGAGAATGAATTTGGAATTGGCTCAGTCAAGTTCAAATTCTATCAGATTTATTTATATTGCATTCCTAAGAGAAAATGGATACCCACTGTAAGGGTCAATGCACTAGTAATTGTGAGGCAAAGGTTGCCTAATCTCCCATCACCTCTCTCCTGAATTGGTACTGCTTGAGTCCCTTGGCAAGTAGAAGTGCTAGATGACTGGAAACAATGCCGAGATAAGTGGAGAAGACTTACAGCGCCTGGAATTCCTAAATGGTCATCGATTTTAGTACTGGGCATGCTTAACGTAAGGAGCTACTATTTGGGATCACGTATAGTTGGGCATTATATAGAGAACTGAGAATCAAAGTGTTTGTTCATATTACATTTAAATTTCTACATATTAGAACAGTCATGGAAGCAGGAAACGGGGGGAATTTCAAAATCTAGTTTTTCCAGGTAAGAAACTATTAGAGTAGAAGACTTTCCAACACCTGGGGATCTCTACAGTGAAGAAGTGGAATTTTGCTGCTTCAGAGCATTTACGTTGAGGAGGAATGTAAATGCTACGAGTTGGTTAGAACATAATCCATTAAAGTACTTGCAAAACAGCATTGTAACGATGGGGCAGACGTTGAAGTTGGGTTGTGATACTGCGAGACCTATTGGATTGCAAATACTTTTAGACAATGTCCAAAACATGTTAACATGCTGGAGGCACTGGTTTGCATGAAAAATAATATTTAGATCTGGGAATGTAACTGTACTGTTATTTTTTCATATATATATGTGCTCTATTGTTATATTCAACACATTAATACATTGAGCTTCTAAATAAAAGGATTGGTGTATGCAAAGAATGAAAAACATAGTTTACCAAAGGTCGTACAGGCTTGAGGTAGTTGCCTGTCTAGCCGCACTGATGAGCTGTGAAACAGCGAAACAGTACTGAATGTGGATGACTATATATATATATATATATATATATGATGATGATTGCAACGTCTTCTCAGACGAGTGCCACTCCCTCAGACACTTAAAGTCCATGTGCCCAAAAATGACTTCCATCGCCACAGGACCATTTTAATAGACAAATGCCTGCGGGAGTATCTGTACACAGATGATGTTACAGAATCTTAGCTTTGTACGACAGCTATGTCTCTCTCTCGGTTCATAATGTTGAGATCTAGCAACAAGCAAAAGCAAGATAGCCAGCAACAAGTTAAACTGCAGACCAGCTTAATGCGGGTACTGGTCTCCCGCTTTATGGTTTTTTAAATCAGAGATTTGCTTCTCCTAGAAAGGTTGCCTTCACCACGGCTTACGAGAGCCCCCTCCACCCCAACACACACATACATACACACAAACACACACGGTGCTAGTTGGCCGTTGACCCCGAAAAAGAGTTCATTCGCCCTTTAGAAGGTCTTGTCTTTAATCCTTCAGGGAGACTAGCCACCCTCCTCACCAAACAAGTCTGGTGGGGAAACAGTTTAGTTGCCGGTGAGCCGACCATGAGGCAGGTAGTACTGGGTTACATGGTACCAGTAGCATATGACATGACTTGATATACACATATATACATATATATATAAAGAGATTTTTATGGGTACATAATCTTATAACACTTTTGAATAACATCGAACGTAGTGCGATTATTAATTGCTGAGGGTTTAGTTATTATTATTTTTTTCTATAGTTTAAACATAAACCATTAAAAAGAAACTTTCAAACTGAAGACCAAAATATATGTCTAAAGTATATCCTCTTAAGTTCTTATTGTATGTTTAACAAACATACAATTAGATAAAAGGGATAAATAAGGGGTGGGGCAGAAAAAAAACCTATCGAGACGTCTTTCAGGCAACCCTTTTCAAGATTAATGTTGGCAACGGAGGGAGAAAACATATATATAATATATACTTTTTATTTGACGTATTAAGAACGTAGCTATAATAATTTTAAAAGGTTGATTTACAAGTGTATACAATTTACAGTTTTTTTTTTTATTCTTTTATAATTTATAACTATATTACAACAGATATATGTATGTAACTATATGTATATATATATATATAATGTTGTAATGTAAAGCTATAAATTACAAAGGAATTTTTAAAAAAACTGTAAATTCTATACATAAAATCGTTCTTAACACATTAAATAAAAAGTTTTTTTTTTACATACGAGACGCTTCCGCTTCACTAGTTCAAGAAATTTAAATATAATTTTAACTGAATCATATATGAATGAGTTTATTTTATGTTTATATATATATATATATATATATATATATATATATATATATATATATATATATATATATATATATATATATATATATAAATGTAAATGTTGGTTCGTTCTAAACGTATAAAACCATATTTCTACGTTACCAATTTATTTGAAATTTTCAGACAACCCATTTTTAGAGTCGAGGTATGTTTTTATGTTCTTAAATTAAATTTATCTCGCGAATTATTAAAATTAAAATATTAAATAAAATAAATATATTTTTTTAACCGTTACTGCGAATCTGTTCTGTTGATAAAACTGAACTTCTGGTTTGATTAATTTCACAGCCACGAATTGACGAAAGATTTCATTTTCTGTTTAGTAAGTAAAAAAAAAAACATAATTCATTTGTTTATCTTCCATATTTTTTAATTTACACATTTTTTCTTTATTATATGAGGCCAAAAAATAGTTTGTCACTTGCTTTTTGAGTTTTTTGAAATAAAAAAAAACACGATTTAAAAAAATAGCGCGGATCACTCTCTACATTAGCACCGAAAAATGTTATTAAACATTTATTAATAATTTCTCACTTTTACAAACATTTGATTTAAAATTTCTTTTTAAATGACGACTTTTATCGACTTTTTTTTTAAATATCCCCCCCCAAATGGTGTTTATTAGCCCCCCCCCCCTCCAAAAGTGATGTTTATTCCGGAAGCTGTTCTTAAGATTTGGAGGTTGGGGGGGGGGGTGATTCCAAGGTGGACCTAAGCTAAAAAAAAAAAAAAGAAGTTTTTTATGCGCACATAAGCAACAATTTTTTTATTAACTTTTTTTTTTTACTTTTTTATTTAAAAATTAGTAAATTTCAATTGTAGCGTCTACCCCAGAACTAATTTTGACAGTGACATTGAACATTCACCGTTTCCGGAGAGCTCCAAGCAAAAGACAAAAAAAAAATTTGAGGAGTCTATTCACGCCGCTCCTTACCCGAACGAATTTTCTAAAGAAAATTAATTTATCGTTTCATCCCAACTTATCGCCAAAAACATTTGACCAGTCGGGAAGGATTTCTTCTTCTTTATTTTCAGACTAAAAATAACACGAGTGTGATACACCAGGGCAAATAAATTCACACCTATTATAACAAGCTAAGTCTGATTATTTGTTTTTAATTAAATTTTCTAAATGTTTATTTTTTTTTTGAAAAATTAATTTTAAGTGAGCTGTTTGTTGTTTTGCCCAGCGAGCACCTCGCTTCACAATGAATACAATAATAAATCATTTAACATTAATATGTGTTTTTGGTTTTGTATTGAATGAAACTTTTTTTTTTCATTACAATAATAATGAACCAATTTAAATCTTCCGGCATGCGTTTAAGGGTTACGAAATTATCAATAAATCGTTTAGTTACTAAGCCAACGTCAGTAAATAAAAAAATGTTACGTGCGCATGCATTAGCCTTGACTAGAGGGGGGGGAGCTAAGGGAGCGACCATTAAATAATTATCCTGGTCGCCATGGAACTCAACGCCCAAGGAGTACCTAAAGTGGCACTTATGCACTTATGTTATCGTGTTATTTTTTAAAATAGTATTTTCATGTTAAATTCAAATTTTACAATATGTTTTTCTGGGTTTGTTATAAATAAAAAACTATACAAAATACTATTAAAAACCCGCCGAATATATGTCAACATATGTCACGGTAACATATATTGAGCGAGTTTTAACAGTATTTTATCCGTTTTTTTATTTATAGCACCTTTTCCCAAACTTACCGTGTTAAAGAGAGAATCAGACGCCATCTTGAATGTTCCAATACATCGGTAAACACTGTATGTTTTTCGAGCTGAATAAATATGTTAAATTGAATAAAAACACAAAACATATATCCAGTTTGTCAGAAAAGTAATTTATCTTGCCTTTGATAATATTTATTTGTTATATATTTGTTTTTTGACAACTTTTTCGAATCTATGTGTACAGTAATACAATCCCGTTTTTCTTTTATTAATTTGTTAAATGAAAGTACAGATAACCCGGTCGGTTTCTAATGTGATGAAAATCTAGCCCCCCCCCCCAAAAAAAAAGGGGTACTCTGGATAATAACAAAACATTAAAATTGCCTCAGTCTCGAAAAATTTCTTCTCTACTGAACGAGGAAACAAACGGTGAAATGTAGTTCACCTTCTGTTTCTCTCCCCCTCTCTCTTCCTCTCTTAATATCTCTCTCTATCCATCTCTCCCTTTCCCTCTCTCAATCTATATTTCTCTCTATATCACCCTCTCCATCTCTCTTTGAGCCCCTTTCTCTAACTCCCTCTATCTCTCTTCTTTCCTCTGTCTCATCCCTCTCTGTTTCTAACTCTCCCCCTCTCTCTGTTTATCTATCCATCCCTTTATCTCTCTATCTCCTTCTCTTTCTCTATTTTCCTCTCACTTTCTCTTTTCTATCTATATATCTTCCTCTCTATCTGTCCATCTCTAATCCCTCATCCTATTTTAGTCTCCTAAATTAATTACAGTGAATAAGGCATTGTCAAAACATGGATAAATCCTATTTTAGTCACCTAATTTACTGACTGTGAGAATAGAAGTTATTTGGAAATTACTGCTACCTTGAACAGCACCAGAAGTAACTGGTAAAACCTTTCTAATTAAATTGATTTTGGCAGCCATTTGGTATCAAAATGACATAGCCTTAGCCCTTGCTGCATGAGGAATACCTGCGACCTTGCTTGCCAAGTAGAAGAATTATTTATTCTACTTTAAAACATTCAATTTTCAAAAATTTCATCTTCGACATCTCAAAAGCATCCAATATGGGGAAAAATATTGCAGAAATGCAAACTTATTGTTTAGGATGAATGCACAATGGTACGCAAAAAATCACTTGAGGCTCTTGGTCGATCCTTGCAAGATTTGCGTGGCAGTGTCAGACCATTTGGGAATCCAGTAATATTGCTTGCAGGAGATTTCAGACAAATGTTACCTGTTATTCTTCAATCAACACCAGCAGATGAAATAAATTCTTGCCTCAAATACTCTACTTTTTTGTTCCATGTGAAGCTATTAAACTTAACTCAAAATATGCATGTCCAGTTGCCGACTGTTCGATCTGCACAAAAACTTTTGCATCACTTGTGGGAAATTGGATACGAAAAAATGCCAGCTGGTCAGAGTTAAGGGCAAAATTCTTTGACTTTTAACTTCTGTAATTTCTGTAATTTTATTTCATCAAAAGAATAGTTAGTTTAAAAGGTTTTTGCAGATATTCAAGTTATAAGAATTCCATTTGACTGAGTGAATGAGCTATTCTTGCAGGTCAATACAAAGATGGCCATGAACTTAACGCTATTATTCAATGTAAAATTCCAAGTGAGGTAGTCAAATAGAAATCCATCGACACTGTTTATGAAAGCAGATAAAGTGGTTAATTATCCAACAGCTATATTTGCCAGGGATGCCACCGCATGTATTACAACTGAAATTTGGTGTACTAATTATCATGTTGTGAAATATAAACTAATCCAAGCTTTGCAATGGCACATAGCTTGCAGTAAAAAAAAATTAACAAACAATATCATAGAAACAACAATCTTAACAGGACCTTTCACAGATGAATATATCTTCATTCCATGCATTCCTATGATTCGACCGGATACATCATTACACTTTAGGAAATTGAACTTTCCAATTTTATTGTCATTTGCAATAACCATCAACAAAGCACAGGGAACAATCTTTACAATTGTGGGCCTTACAGTTACACACTGACTGTTTTTTCACATGGACAATATATATTACGTATTCAAGAGTCACCACACCGGAAAATCTCTATATCAGCTAAGAAAATGGAACAACAAAAACTGTGTACCCATGCAAAATGGAAAATTAAACCTATAAGAAACATGCTTTTTCTCATTTTGGAACTTTTTCCATTGCGCAATTTAAGCCACAGCAACGCGTGGCAGGGTACAGCTAGTATATATATATAAATGTAACTCTTGGTTCGTTTGAAATTAATAGTCTAAAGAACCACTAGACGGATGGCTTCCACGTTTTGGTATAATATGTTTACTATACCCATGTGTGTTTTTATATATTTCTTTTTAATTATAACATTATACTTAATTTTCCTATAATAGGTGGATTTCTTTGTACCGATAGGCCATTTTTTTTATTTAGGGACAATTATTTATTACCGCTTCCTGTCACGTGACCAGTGTTTCCAATTTAGCGGTTTTCCTGTTAGATCTGGAGATTTCGTTTGCAATCTAGCGGGGAATTCTAGAAAATCTGGAGATATTTCGCAACCACACACCCGCAATGTAGGATTAAAAAAATAAAGAAAAGCGCTTGAAAATACTTTAAAACATAAAATAAACTCATTCATGTAAGTAAAAAAAAAGTAGCAGTTATTGCCTTTGGTGATAATTATTTATTGATTATTTGTCTTGTTTTTCACCTTTTTTTTCGGCTAACCATTCTTAAATCTCGCTATAAAATCGAATTTTCCGAGTACGTTTTAGGTGGGGGGCATTCCAACCTCCGAAGTTTAGTTTAAAATATGCTCTATGCAACCCCGCTTAATTTAGAAGTATTTAGTCGAAAATTGTAAAAAGCAAGAAATAACAGAAAAAAATTACCAATACAGTAGAATTTAATTATCTACCAACCAAAATACTTTTAACATGATAAAACAAAGTTTTTTTTTGTTTTTTTATTTTTCTAATTTCAAGATATGTTGCACCATTATTGTGATGTTTAATTTGCAGTATATTTCAATTTAATTTTTATTATAAAAAGTTTGAGTTTATGATTTGTTTCTTGCAAAAAAACATACCCTCTTTGAAAAAACAGGTAAAACTAGCTGATAAAATATGTAAGCCTTCTGGGGAGCTAACCGCTTCAATATAATTCCAGAAACATATAGTGAGAAAACACGGAACATTTTATATATTGAATATACTATATTTATAATTTTTTTATTGTAGGAAGTTAAAATATGGGGTTGGGGTTGGGGTGAATTAGCGATTTTTGAAAATTTCAGACGATAAAAGTTAAAAATCTAGCGATTTTCTGGAGATTTCTTTCTCCTGATCGCGCGGTTTTTTTTTTTTTTAAATCTACTACAGAATGTGTTTACAATATCGGTAAATTTTCAATGGTTTTAATCACATGATTATTGATAATGTAACCATGTGATTGAAATTTAATTTAAATTAACCACACGTGGTTGCTTTCCTATCAAATATTCATCGAAAAATGGTAGGTACAGAAAAAATGAATGCCGACGCTCAAAATGTATAAACAGTTTGACCCCACTCTTTACTTAAAAATTCACAAAAATCAGGAAATTAACCAATTTTAATGAAAGTTTCAGTATTTATCAAATAATGATCGCAGAATATAATGAACTAATTATTTTTACTTAATTCTTAGTGAAAATGTTTTATTTTGTTTAAACAAAAAATACCTTTACTAAAGTTATGGTTTTCAGTAGTAAATAAAAAACGCAAGAATTTATTTTTGCTTTTTTTATATATAAATAAAGCATCGTAATTTGTAACAATAAAAAATAATTTTTACAGGAACATTACGAAAAAAGCCCCTAAAGTCCGTATTAATGAATTCGATATAACTCGAAGAAAAATTAATTTCTCGCATACTATTCAGGAAATTAAAGATTCAATTAGATTCCTATTTCAGTCAGCTAAATTATTTAGGGTGAAATGAGTTTAGGAATTTATAGCCAAACCTAAATATTGTTTTTCTTTTTTTTGCCTTAAAAAATAGCATTAATACAGTAAGTTAGGTAAAATTTGCATAGAATGCTCTGCTTTACGGTTGTTGTAAAAATGGAACGGAAATTTGAATTTCGTTCCCTTTTAAATTGGGTACATTTTTACATTACGTCCAACTCATCGTTCAGATTCGACACGTCAACTTTTATAGCTTTTCGGGTATGCTGACAAGGTTAGGGGTGTCTATTCCGAAAGCCTTTCTTTACATGGGTAGATTGGAGTGTTTATTCGTTGTAAACGTACCCGACAACCTATAAATGTCGACATTTCCAATGTGAATGGTAAGCTGGACTTATGTAAAATATAACAAAAAGATATACCAAACTGACTGTTTCGTTTAAAAATGGAATTATTTCCCTTTCGTTATTAACTTTTTTATTTTTTTTAATATTTTGTGTTTTATATACATAAAGTACAATTGTTGAATGTTACTGTTTTGATTATATTCGTTTGAGGGGGGGGCACAATTAAAAAATTAAGAAAGATTAAAACGAAGCGAAATTTAAGTTTCCATTCCATTTTTACAACAACCGTAAAACAGCACATACTCAGCAAGTTTTATCGTAATTTATAAGCATTATGTTGAAACACTAAATCAACATTTTATTTATATTTTTGCATAATTAATGATGGAAGTATTTTTCTGTTTATTTTCTGAACATCTGTTAAAAAAATAATTTGTACATTCTCTTGAAAAAAAGAATCAAACTTTTCTCTACTTTCACATAACTATTTACAGTGTTCATGTAAATCATTCATCTGTTCTTTTTATAATAAAAATTCCGTTTTCAAAGAGAAACGTTTACTGACAAATTTCTTTAAAAAAAAAATGCAAGTTTTCCTGAAAAAACAACTTTCACCTAACAATTTATGGTAAAAAATTAATCTTTTTGGGGGAGAAAAAAATAACAACTTTTATTGATTAAAAAAATTGCAAAAAATAAAAGAAGTAAATAAACGAACAAAATGCAATTTTTCTTGAGGAATGTGTTCCATTTTAACAAATTGAGCCACAGCAACGCGTGGCCGGGTACAGCTAGTATATATATATATATATATATATATATATATATATATATATATATATATATATATATATAGAGAGAGAGAGAGAGAGAGAGAGAGAGATAGATAGATAGATAGATAGATAGATAGATATATATATATAGAGAGAGGACTCGAGATAGATAGATAGATAGATAGATAGATAGATAGATAGATGGATAGATAGATGTTATTTATTTGTTTTTGTTTTGTGATATTTTTGGAATGAAATTCAATTATTTACGCGAAAGTGCATTTTTACGTAAATACGAGGTGGTAATAATTTTCCCTTTTACCAATTTGGTACCCCCAAATGAGGACCGGCATGCATTGTTTTTAAAATATAATTATCCACTGACACGTGTTTAGTCGTCTAGATTCAACCACTCAGATGTGTGGTAGATGACGGTTTTCAAAATATAATTATCCACTGACACGTGCTTCACTGCTTATATATATATACTCGTATTGTCATATCTTATTAATGTGATTTTTTTTTTATATCAGAAGAGAAGACAGACACGTTTACTAGATAAACAGGCGAGGAAGATTTTGAAATAGTAGAATATATATATATATATATATATATATATATATATATATATATATATATATATATATATATATATATATATATATATATATATATGAACATATTTTCCTATTCATTATTTGGATGATCAACAATGTTGATCATCAACATTAACAGAATTCGGAGTCGGGGATGTCGGTCGACATTTAGAGCCATTTTTATGGTGATTTATCAAAGACTTTTTTTCCAGTGGCGAGAGAGGGGGGGGAGACAGGAGATAGAGAAGGAGAGTGATGGGAGAAGGAGAACATAGAGTAACAAGGGAGAGTGATAAAAAGAGAGAGAGAGAGAGAGAGAGAGAGAGAGAGAGAGAGAGAGAGAGAGAGAGAGACAGTGTATTTTTTAATAACTCTTTTATTTTCATGACTGTAGTCCCGGACAACACCGGGTAAACATACCGATAATAAATAATGTTAATACAATTAAAAGATTTATTTATTTATTTTATTTTATTTTATTTTATTTATTTATTTATTTTGCATTGATGTTCAAAACTTTTGTGCTTTTCATGTCTGGATAGGATAAGATAGGATGAGGTCTATTTGTTATCTGATATCTTAACATCTTGCAAGTGTTTCAGACTTTCAACAGCTGCGTGCGTGTGCCAATTTGTGGTGTGAAGGTTAAAAAAAAAAAAATATCACAACGTTTTGAACGAACCCACCCTCACTCTCTTAACCCGGTCCGTAGCCATAAATATCTAGTGTTACATAGAATATGTCTACTATTTCAAAATCTTCCTCGTCTGTTTGTCTCATAAACGTGTCTGTCTTCTCTTCTGATAAAAAAAATTACATTAATTAGATATAATACGAGTGTGTATATCTTTTTGTCAAAAATTATGTACAAAAAAAAAATAAAATGCTCCGCCAATGCGCACACTAATGTTCGAATTCGTGTAAAACAGCATTATAATCGGTGAACTTTTTTTAAGGCACTTCTGCAATGTCAGTGACATTAGGCGAATAATGTGTGTATTTTAGTTTCAAGAAACGCCGACAGATGTCACCTGTCAACTAAAGAACAGGAGTCAATAACTCTTCCTTTTCTAAGAGTGCATGCAAATTAAAAGTATATTTTGATACATTTTTACAATCTTTCTGTACAAAAAGAAAAAAATTTAAAAAAGAAACAATCTATAAATTTTTCATGTTTTTTAAATTATATTTTGCTACATTTTTATACAACCTTACCGTAAAAAAAAAAAATTGTAAAAATCGGGTTTGTATTACTGTACACATAGATTCGAAAAAGTTGTCAAAAAACAAATATATAACAAATAAATTGCCGGTAAAAATTTACAATTTGAGGTAAAAAAAAAAAAAAAAAAAAAAAAAAAACAATAAAAGGAAAAAATTACAAATAAGAAACTTAGGTATGAAGCCTCACAAAGAATTGGGTGCAGGGTTTTTCTGTTGTCTATACAAATAACTCTTAATTAACCACAATACCGCATTCACTCCATAGAGTTAAACTTAATGAATTACCGAGCGTTTTTGTAAAAATTATGTACATGTGTGTGTAGATATACAACTTTTTTTCTTTTTTTTTTAATAAACAAAAACAGAGAAAAGTTCATCTGAGGAATTCATTAGATGAAAAACTATCTTTGAATTTGTTGGTGCATCTTGGCCCGAAAGCCAAGAAAGAAAAAGGCCAAGCTTTTTTTTTTTCTATTTATTTAGGTATTTGTTTGCTTCCCTCACGAAAGCAAATATGACCCAAGGTTGTTTTTAATGTGGCGGGGGAGGGGGAGGTAACCAGCTCCCCTAAAAGAAGGACAAAAAGGGAGCACTCTGGCAGTATCCAAAAATAGTAATTGTCTCAATATGAAGGGCTTCCCCTCCATTGACCAAGGACCAGTTAACTTAAGTGAAGCATCAGAACAGATACTCCACTTTGAGGCATTAAATCCTTTATTCAAGCAAAAATTACAATTTAAGTTCAAACTGAACAAAAAGTTTAGGCACAAGGCCAACTCAAAGGAGATGGGGGGAAATGGGGGGGGATGGGGCGCCGTTTATCATCCTTGACACTCCAGAACCAAACAAAAGTTTCTCTTAGTTGGTATCTTCTTTCACCATAATACCGCATCATCCCTTTCACACTAGGGACGCCATACTTCGAACCCAATTGTTTAAAACATTTTTTATTAAAAACAAAAAAGATAACAATAATGATAATACAATAATTTATGCGAGGGCGGGAGGAAGAAAAAATACAACAGTACTAAATAGGACCCTCCCAACCCCATCTACTTGATAGACCGCCAGTTCCACTTCGGTTTATAAAGGAACCTGAGATCCTGTGGGACAGTCTCTAAGTGGAGATGCCCTCTGGATGGGACGAAATAGAGAAAAGAAAATTTGTGGGTGAGGGGTTGGGAGGGTTAATGATTGATTTCTTTCTCTCCAAGATGGGTGAAATTTAGAGGGAGGGGTGAAAAGAAAAAAATGTAATTAGGAAGGATGGGGATCTTGGAGGCTCCCTATTCGGGGAGGGATGGAACACTTACTTGGCGAGCTAAGAGGCTAAAGATTAAGTTACACGCGATGCAGCCTCTGATATTCACTTGCAGTTGGTGTTTAAAGAAAGCAATCAGATCCAGATCAGAAAAAAACAATACCCCCCCCCCGGCCACATTGCAGTCGCGATGTCCAAATCACCATTCTCGCCACGGCTTTGCTCGTAATGTAGCCTCACGTTGTCAACGACATTGGATACGGTAATCGGGTGAGGATGCTCAGGATCGATGCAAGCTGTCACCTCGCTGACATACGACCAGTACCGGTGGAGTTCGCAGCAATCAAAGAAAGCACGATTAGTCGTTTCTACGGCCGTTGTTCCGCAACGGGGACAAGCACCCAACTTTAAAAAACCAGAATGCATTGTATGTTGTTGAGTGGAAGTGCATTTCGGGTCAATCGCCAGGTCAGGGAGAACTCCGAATTGCTCATATAACTTGAACCCGGTGCTTAACACCATGCGGAGCGGATCTCACTCTGCTGCCAACCCAAACGCACACATAGTGGGTCAGCGGCGGCCCCCCTCACTAGATCCCTGTGGAGTTCCCTACAGGTAGCAGTCACAAGGTCGCTGGACCCTAGTAGTTATTTTAGCATGGCTTGGCTCTCTTTTAGGAAGGCAGATTCTCCCCGCGGCCTACGACGGCTCTCGACAGAGGGGTCGAGAACAAGGTCAAAAAAGGTGGCAGTTACCACAGGGTGCCACAGTTGATCTTGCATATAGTGGCTCAGGAAGGCTGGCCTCTTAGCGTCTCCATGACACTTCAAGTCCGGCATTCCCAAGCCTCCCTCATACGGATGTTAAATACAGACCTGTCTTCTCACCTAGTGTCTTCCTCTCTCCCAAAGGAGCGAGGACAAGAGTTTGACGACAACTTTTACTAGTTGTGCAGGCAGGGGAAGTACGACCAAGCGGTAAAGGATGAGAGGAAAGACATATGTGGTGCATACCTCAGCTCTACCCTTTAAGGAAAGTTTCCTAGGAAGCCACAAGTTGACGGCAGCCTCCATCTTGGACCATACCTCCGACTAGTTCTTTTCAAGCTGGAGACCCGGTCCGAACCACACGCCGAGGATCCGAACCAGGTCATCCACGACAACCTGACAACTTTGTTATATATGGGTCGTGGAATTGCATTCATCTATAAAAGATCTAGCTAATTTACATATTTTTGTAAACATTCATTTTAATTAATTCCCTATTAGATTTTTTGTTTTTCTTATAAGATGATCATTTTTGGTTAACTATTACGTGTAATTACATTCATGCAGATATTCTACATGATTTATACTTGCGTAATATTTGCGTAAAAAGATTATAATAAACACAAACTTTTTCAATATATATTTATGTATGCGTATATGTATTTGTTTAAAAGCTTTTTGGTCTACAGACGTGAAACATAATATACAGAGTATTCAGACACATGCAAAACTTTATATTTGGGTTTTAGCCAGAGAAAAGCGGTGCCAAAGTGTGTAAATTAAAGAAATAGAATTTGCGAGGTGAAGGTTGAATGACGGCATTAGGAATATGCATGCGTAACGTAATAGCTATTGGTTCTTGTTTTATGTTTTAGCCTTGCAGCAAACATGTCTTCATAACTCAGGCATTAAACTCAAAGGAAAAAGTTTTAGTTTCGATTCTTGGTGGTGGCGCACGAGTTAATTTTTAAATTATTTTTATTCTTTAAATAATTCCTATATATTGGGTCGAATTCCCCTCCTGTTTCCTGTTTCCCGTACTGCACTAACATGCATAATAAATATGAAATTTGCATTAATCAAATATCATCATAATTAAGCGTATTTTACGACCGGGCAATGCTGCGCAGCCTACTAGTATTCATATAAACCAACTTTTCAGTCGGTGAAGTTAAAAAAAAATAAAGAAATTGAAAGCAAAGAAACGTCTCAACCTTGTAAGTTTTAGAAAAGAAAAAGAAAATCGTTCTAGAAAAAAATTTAAAAAAAACAAAAAACAATTATGCTCCGCCGGTATGCGTACCAACATTAATATCCTTATAAAACAACTTTCCAATCATAAAATTAAAAAAGAAAAGAAATAAGAAAGCAAGGAAACGTCTTAACATGGAAAGTTTAAAAAAAAAAAAAAATTATTGGCTTAGAAAGAAGAAAAGAAAAAAAAGAAAGAAAACGTTTGACTATGAAAATCAGGTAAAGAATTTGTTTCCAAATTCATTTCAGCTGGCGAGTGGACATGTCTGACTTGCTATTTGCTCTCTCCCTCTAAGCATTTAAAATAATTCTCTCACTTCCTAAACCAAATGACACAACGCTTTATAATAAACACGAGCAAAACAAAACAAAACGAATGTACACATATTCAAGGCAATGACAGAAACTTTAGAAAATGATCTTCAGTCTGTAGTGGAATCGAGCCGTAAATGAATAATAACTTTTAATGCTACTAAGACTAAGCTTCTTTCCTTTAATAATTAAAAGCAACCTTCTCAACCATGAATTGCTATCGTTAATAATACATTACCTAAGAGCTCATTGTTCACACTCTTTCGCTTGACATGAATCGGAACAAATATATTGAGGGCATTGCCAAGTTTGCTGCAAAGAAAGTGAGCTCCCTCTACCTTACTAGATACAACTGAGAGTATCCTATACCCTTACAAAGCTACCATTCGCCTACACAGGGAGTATTGTTGTCACATCTGGGCATCTACCATATATCACTCTTTACCAGAATCCAAAAACGAGTCTCCCAACTAGTAGATCCTGCACTATTAACCAAACTCCAACCTCTGTCGCATCACTGCAATAGTTCATTCCTGTGCCTGTTTTACAAGTACTTTAATGGAATGTGCTCTGATAAACTCGTAGCACTTGTGGCCCATGATGCCCATACTCCCAAGCAGCCCAACAAGCAAACAAAATCCCACCCCTTCAATGTTGAGATTCCTAGATGCCAGAAGGCTTTCTACTCTACTAGTTTCTTCTCTTGGACTGCTAAAACTTTGGAATTCGCCTCCTGTTTCCTGTTTCCCATACTGCACTAACATGCAGAAGTTTAGATGCAATGCAAATAGCTATCTCACTGCTCAATTCCCCACATAGTCTCCTGTAGACCTGGTTCCAAATTGTAGCCCCTTGCATTTTTCAGTGATAAAAGCTGCCTTACTGACATACGCTCATATATTGAAAAAGAGACAGTGATGCATAACATTCTGTTTCATGCTAATGAGTTACGGCTTATCAAGGACTAAAGGCCACTCGAGGGTAATGGTCAAAGAGATGGCCAGCTGGGTGTAAAACAATACTATGATAGGATTATAAAACAATGGGCAATCATCTATAGTTAACTATTATGTGTAATTATATTCTACATGATTTATACTTGCGTAATATTTGCATAAAAGGTTATAGTAAGCATTAATTTCTTTCTATATATATATTTATGTATGCGTATATATATTTGTTTAAAAAAATTTTACTTTTTCCTCGGAAACCACTGGGCCGATCTGAAATTTCGTATGAACCATTTTTATGAAATGGTGCAGCGAACTAAGTATTATGGTATCCATTCAATGCACAGTTAAAGATTACAGTCAGCATACAGTACTCGTACTGGACTGGTGACTGAAGTGCGGTGTCTGCTCAGATGCTGCACTCAAATTAATTGTCCTCAGTCAATGGAGGGGGAAACCATGCTATACTAAGACAATTTTATTTTTGCAGAATGCCCCTTCAGAGGGAAGCTGGTTATCTCCCACATTAAAAAGGACCTTGTGTAACATTTTGTTTCATGGGAAACAAATAAATAACCAGTTAGGGATTACTAGGGATTAGTCGCCACAATACCACATTTACTCTAAAGGTTTTCTCAGAAACTACTTGGCCGAGCTGGCTAAAATTTGGAGCTTTGTTATGATACAGTGTAGCGAACTGAGTATTATTATTATTATTATTATTATTATTATTATTATTATTATTATTATTATTGTATCTGATTGATGTACAGTTAGAGATTGATAGAGATTAGTATTTAATGCAAAAAGGAGCATAAATTTAACCGCATTCAACCATCAATTTGACATAAAGCATTGATTCTAAGTCAACAGGCAATAACTTTTGCATATTTTTAACCAGTCTTTATAACAGTACTTTAACGCATGTCATGTTCGTAAATACGTTATCACCTTTCACACATGTAAAAAAAATGTGATCGTTCAATCAGCAATGTCGCTAAAGTTTCATAAAATACCTCAAAATAATATTTAAAATTAGCGAGGATGCCCAGTGTTGCCTGGAAGTGATAACTTCAAACATGAAGTAAATGTAATCTGCCAGGAGTGAATTTGAGTAGCCCTTCCCTGTTATCTCCTACCTGCAAACTACGTAAACGTTCTCTGACCGTTCTCCTGGGCCGAAGCATATGTCTGTTAAATCAAATCTTGTTTCTTGTCCAGAACTGCATCCGCTAACGTATAAAAATAAACTACTCGCGATTTGCTCAACCCGATAATGCCGCCATGTTTTTAGAAGACAGACGATCTCGTCTAAATGTCACTAGTCAAAATGTTTTTGATTCATCAGTTTCGCTGCAATGTTGAACTTTCTTACTTTGGTGTATGGCATAGGGAGTGGGGGAGGACTAGGGCATCCTTCTGGGCAGCTTATACGAAGACTAAAGAGAATTTGTTTTCGTTTTCTTGATTGTGTTTACGACGGTTCATTCGATGCGAAAAGGAATCGACTTTTTCTACTTTGTCAGCAAACATTTCAGTTAGCAATTATTTAGTGAATTACTAATATCCCGGTGCTTTCCGGTTATCAGCTCTCAAATCCACCAACCGTACACGAAAACAGGTACCTGTTGCATTTTATCGCAATTAAATACTTAAAATAGTTCTGAAATAATATATCATCATCATCATCAGCAGCAGCAGCAGGAGGAGGAGGAACATCATTATCATCATCATCGTCATTGTTTTCATCATTGACGTTATCATCATCATCATCATCATCATCATCGTCTCCACCATCGTTATCAGAAACAGGACCGTCGTCATCATCATCATCATCATCATCATCATCATCATCATCATTATTGCATCATCATCATCATCATCATCATCATCATCATCATCAATATCATCAGCATCATTTTCTTGATCATCCTCAGCAGCAGAATAAGAATAATCATATTGATCATCATCATCATCATCATCATCATCATCATCATCATCATCATCATCATCATCATCATCAACAATAGCAACACCAGTTTAGCATCTGTTTAAAAAGCCAACACGTAGTTGATGATGTTTGATCAGATCTTTATTTAATATCCTTTCTTTCAAGTCCATCATTATCACATCCTCCCATGTTTTCTTCGCCATTTCTCGGTCAACTGACTCTGCTACATCAACTGTTCTACATTTACTAATACAAACATCGTCACCCATTCTTTTACTGTGACAAAAGCCAATGAAATCTTCTATTTTGAACACGTCTCCCTACACTGATCCAAATTTAATGCTCATCAGATTGAATCTTGTCTTTAACCATCATATCATTCATCATATCATTCATCATATCATTCATCATATCATTCATCATATCATTCCTTTTCAAGCAACGCATGTCCTCCACCCTTGCATGCCTGATAGTCTTTCCTTAATCTGAATTATTTAGATTATTCGATCTACTGTTCTCGTCCTGAGTGTTTTTTGCAGCATCTTTCAGTCAATGTAACATTTGACCTTCTTCAGGTGCATCTTATTGAACTCGGGATTCTTTCTGTTGAACTCAGGACTCTTTCTATCCAGTGCAAAAAATGTATTGGAATCGGCAATTTAGAACAGAATCAGTGATTGTATTGGAATCGGGAATTTAGAACAACATTTTCAACAAATCAGTGATTGTATTGGAATCGGGAATTTTTAACAGAATTTAGAACGAAACCAGTGATTGTATTGGAATCGGGAATTTAGAAGAGAATCAGTGATTGTATTGGAATCAGGAATTTAGAAGAGAATCAGTGATTGTATTGGAATCAGGAATTAAGAACAGAATCAGTGATTGTATTGGAATCGGGAATTTAGAACAGAATCAGTGATTGTATTGGAATCTGGAATTTAGAAGAGAATCAGTGATTGTATTGGAATCTGGAATTTAGAAGAGTATCAGTGATTGTATTGGAATCGGGAATTTAGAACAGAATCAGTGATTGTATTGGAATCGGGAATTTAGAACAGAATCAGTGATTGTATTGGAATCGGGAATTAAGAACAGAATCAGTGATTGTATTGGAATCAGGAATTTAGAACAGAATCAGTGATTGTATTGGAATCGGGAATTTAGAACAGAATCAGTGATTGTATTGGAATCTGGAATTTAGAACAGAATCAGTGATTGTATTGGAATCGGGAATTTAGAACAGAATCAGTGATTTTATTGGAATCTGGAATTTAGAAGAGAATCAGTGATTGTATTGGAATCGGGAATTTAGAACAGAATCAGTGATTGTATTGGAATCGGGAATTTAGACCAGAATCAATGATTGTATTGGAATCGGGAATTTAGAACAGAATCAGTGATTGTATTGGAATCGGGAATTTAGAACAGAATCAGTGATTGTATTGGAATCGGGAATTTAGAACAGAATCAGTGATTGTATTGGAATCGGGAATTTAGAACAGAATCAGTGATTGTATTGGAATCGGGAATTAAGAACAGAATCAGTGATTGTATTGGAATCGGGAATTTAGAACAGAATCAGTGATTGTATTGGAATCGGGAATTTAGAAGAGAATCAGTGATTGTATTGGAATCGGGAATTTAGAACAGAATCAGTGATTGTATTGGAATCGGGAATTTAGAACAGAATCAGTGATTGTATTGGAATCGGGAATTTAGAAGAGAATCAGTGATTGTATTGGAATCGGGAATTTAGAACAGAATAAGTGATTGTATTGGAATCGGGAATTTAGAAGAGAATCAGTGATTGTATTGGAATCGGGAATTTAGAACAGAATCAGTGATTGTATTGGAATCGGGAATTTAGAAGAGAATCAGTGATTGTATTGGAATCGGGAATTTAGACCTAAATCAGTGATTGTTTTGTGAATCGGGAATTTAGAAAAGAATCAGTGATTATATTGGAATCTGGAATTTAGAAGAGAATCAGTGATATTATTGGAATCGGGAATTTAGAACAGAATCAGTGATTGTATTGGAATCGGGAATTAAGAACAGAATCAGTGATTGTATTGGAATCGGGCATTTAGAAGAGAATCAGTGATTGTATTGGAATCGGGAATTTAGAAGAGAATCAGTGATTGTATTGGAATCGGGAATTTAGAACAGAATCAGTGATTGTATTGGAATCGGGAATTTAGAACAGAATCAGTGATTGTATTGGAATCTGGAATTTAGAAGAGAATCAGTGATTGTATTGGAATCGGGAATTTAGAACAGAATCAGTGATTGTATTGGAATCGGGAATTTAGAACAGAATCAATGATTGTATTGGAATCGGGAATTTAGAACAGAATCAGTGATTGTATTGGAATCGGGAATTTAGAACAGAATCAGTGATTGTATTGGAATCGGGAATTTAGAACAGAATCAGTGATTGTATTGGAATCGGGAATTTAGAACAGAATCAGTGATTGTATTGGAATCGGGAATTTAGAACAGAATCAGTGATTGTATTGGAATCGGGAATTTAGAACAGAATCAGTGATTGTATTGGAATCGGGAATTTAGAACAGAATCAGTGATTGTATTGGAATCGGGAATTTAGAACAGAATCAGTGATTGTATTGGAATCGGGAATTTAGAACAGAATTAGTGATTGTATTTGAATCGGGAATTTAGAAGAGAATCAGTTATTGTATTGGAATCGGGAATTTAGAAGAGAATCAGTGATTGTATTGGAATCGGGAATTTAGAACAGAATCAGTGATTGTATTGGAATCGGGAATTTAGAACAGAATCAGTGATTATATTGGAATTGGGAATTTAGAACAGAATCAGTGATTGTATTGGAATCGGGAATTTAGAAGAGAATCAGTGATTGTATTGGAATCGGGAATTTAGAAGAGAATCAGTGATTGTATTGGAATTGGGAATTTAGAAGAGAATCAGTGATTGTATTGGAATCGGGAATTTAGAAGAGAATCAGTGATTGTATTGGAATCGGGAATTTAGAAGAGAATAAGTGATTGTATTGCAATCGGGAATTTAGAACAGAATCAGTGATTGTATTGGAATCGGGAATTTAGAACAGAATCAGTGATTGTATTGGAATCGGGAATTTAGAACACAATCAGTGATTGTATTGGAATCGGGAATTTAGAAGAGAATCAGTGATTGTATTGGAATTGGGAATTTAGAACAGAATCAGTGATTGTATTGGAATCGGGAATTTAGAAGAGAATCAGTGATTGTATTGGAATCGGGAATTTAGAAGAGAATCAGTGATTATATTGGAATCGGGAATTTAGAACACAATCAGTGATTGTATTGGAATCGGGAATTTAGAACACAATCAGTGATTGTATTGGAATCGGGAATTTAGAAGAGAATCAGTGATTGTATTGGAATTGGGAATTTAGAAGAGAATCAGTGATTGTATTGCAATCGGGAATTTAGAACAGAATCAGTGATTGTATTGGAATCGGGAATTTAGAAGAGAATCAGTGATTGTATTGGAATCGGGAATTTAGAAGAGAATCAGTGATTGTATTGGAATCGGGAATTTAGAACAGAATCAGTGATTGTATTGGAATCGGGAATTTAGAACACAATCAGTGATTGTATTGGAATCGGGAATTTAGAAGAGAATCAGTGATTGTATTGGAATTGGGAATTTAGAAGAGAATCAGTGATTGTATTGGAATCGGGAATTTAGAACAGAATCAGTGATTGTATTGGAATCGGGAATTTAGAACACAATCAGTGATTGTATTGGAATCGGGAATTTAGAAGAGAATCAGTGATTGTATTGGAATTGGGAATTTAGAAGAGAATCAGTGATTGTATTGCAATCGGGAATTTAGAACAGAATCAGTGATTGTATTGGAATCGGGAATTTAGAACAGAATCAGTGATTGTATTGGAATCGGGAATTTAGAACACAATCAGTGATTGTATTGGAATCGGGAATTTAGAAGAGAATCAGTGATTGTATTGGAATTGGGAATTTAGAACAGAATCAGTGATTGTATTGGAATCGGGAATTTAGAAGAGAATCAGTGATTGTATTGGAATCGGGAATTTAGAAGAGAATCAGTGATTATATTGGAATTGGGAATTTAGAACAGAATCAGTGATTGTATTGGAATCGGGAATTTAGAAGAGAATCAGTGATTGTATTGGAATCGGGAATTTAGAAGAGAATCAGTGATTGTATTGGAATTGGGAATTTAGAAGAGAATCAGTGATTGTATTGGAATCGGGAATTTAGAAGAGAATCAGTGATTGTATTGCAATCGGGAATTTAGAAGAGAATCAGTGATTGTATTGGAATCGGGAATTTAGAAGAGAATAAGTGATTGTATTGGAATCGGGAATTTAGAACAGAATCAGTGATTGTATTGGAATCGGGAATTTAGAAGAGAATAAGTGATTGTATTGGAATCGGGAATTTAGAAGAGAATAAGTGATTGTATTGCAATCGGGAATTTAGAAGAGAATAAGTGATTGTATTGGAATCGGGAATTTAGAACAGAATCAGTGATTGTATTGGAATCGGGAATTTAGAACAGAATCAGTGATTGTATTGGAATCGGGAATTTAGAACACAATCAGTGATTGTATTGGAATCGGGAATTTAGAAGAGAATCAGTGATTGTATTGGAATCGGGAATTTAGAACAGAATAAGTGATTGTATTGGAATCGGGAATTTAGAACAGAATCAGTGATTGTATTTGAATCGGGAATTTAGAACAGAATCAGTGATTGTATTGGAATCGGGAATTTAGAAGAGAATCAGTGATTGTATTGGAATTGGGAATTTAGAACAGAATCAGTGATTGTATTGGAATCGGGAATTTAGAACAGAATCAGTGATTGTATTGGAATCGGGAATTTAGAACACAATCAGTGATTGTATTGGAATCGGGAATTTAGAACAGAATCAGTGATTGTATTGGAATCGGGAATTTAGAACAGAATCAGTGATTGTATTTGAATCGGGAATTTAGAACACAATCAGTGATTGTATTGGAATCTGGAATTTAGAAGAGAATCAGTGATTGTATTGGAATCGGGAATTTAGAACAGAATAAGTGATTGTATTGGAATCGGGAATTTAGAACAGAATCAGTGATTGTATTTGAATCGGGAATTTAGAAGAGAATCAGTGATTGTATTGGAATCGGGAATTTAGAAGAGAATCAGTGATTGTATTGGAATCGGGAATTTAGAACAGAATCAGTGATTGTATTGGAATCTGGAATTTAGAACAGAATCAGTGATTGTATTGGAATCGGGAATTTAGAAGAGGATCAGTGATTGTATTGGAATTGGGAATTTAGAACAGAATCAGTGATTGTATTGGAATCGGGAATTTAGAACAGAATCAGTGATTGTATTTGAATCGGGAATTTAGAACAGAATCAGTGATTGTATTGGAATCGGGAATTTAGAAGAGAATCAGTGATTGTATTGGAATCGGGAATTTAGAACAGAATCAGTGATTGTATTGGTATCGGGAATTTAGAACAGAATCAGTGATTGTATTGGAATCGGGAATTTAGAACAGAATCAGTGATTGTATTGGAATCGGGAATTTAGAACAGAATCAGTGATTGTATTGGAATCGGGAATTTAGAACAGAATCAGTGATTGTATTTGAATCGGGAATTTAGAACACAATCAGTGATTGTATTGGAATCTGGAATTTAGAAGAGAATCAGTGATTGTATTGGAATCGGGAATTTAGAACAGAATAAGTGATTGTATTGGAATCGGTAATTTAGAACAGAATCAGTGATTGTATTGGAATCGGGAATTTAGAACAGAATCAGTGATTGTATTGGAATCGGGAATTTAGAACAGAATCAGTGATTGTATTGGAATCGGGAATTTAGAACAGAATCAGTGATTGTATTGGAATCGGGAATTTAGAACAGAATCAGTGATTGTATTGGAATCGGGAATTTAGAAGAGGATCAGTGATTGTATTGGAATTGGGAATTTAGAACAGAATCAGTGATTGTATTGGAATCGGGAATTTAGAACAGAATCAGTGATTGTATTGGAATCGGGAATTTAGAACAGAATCAGTGATTGTATTGGAATTGGGAATTTAGAAGAGAATCAGTGATTGTATTGGAATCGGGAATTAAGAACAGAATCAGTGATTGTATTGGAATTGGGAATTCAGAAGAGAATCAGTGATTGTATTGGAATCGGGAATTTAGAAGAGAATCAGTGATTGTATTGCAATCGGGAATTTAGAAGAGAATCAGTGATTGTATTGGAATTGGGAATTTAGAAGAGAATCAGTGATTGTATTGCAATCGGGAATTTAGAAGAGAATAAGTGATTGTATTGGAATCGGGAATTTAGAACAGAATCAGTAGTTGTATTGGAATTGGGAATTTAGAAGAGAATCAGTGATTGTATTGGAATCGGGAATTTAGAACAGAATCAGTGATTGTATTGGAATCGGGAATTTAGAACAGAATCAGTGATTGTATTGGAATCGGGAATTTAGAACACAATCAGTGATTGTATTGGAATCTGGAATTTAGAAGAGAATCAGTGATTGTATTGGAATCGGGAATTTAGAACAGAATAAGTGATTGTATTGGAATCGGGAATTTAGAACAGAATCAGTGATTGTATTTGAATCGGGAATTTAGAAGAGAATCAGTGATTGTATTGGAATCGGAATTTAGAACAGAATCAGTGATTGTATTTGAATCGGGAATTTAGAAGAGAATCAGTGATTGTATTGCAATCGGGAAATTAGAACAGTATCAATGATGGTATTGGAATCGGGAATTTAGAAGAGAATCAGTGATTGTATTGGAATCGGGAATTTAGAACAGAATCAGTGATTGTATTGGAATCGGGAATTTAGAACAGAATAAGTGATTGTATTGGAATCGGGAATTTAGAACAGAATCAGTGATTGTATTGGAATTGGGAATTTAGAAGAGAATCAGTGATTGTATTGGAATCGGGAATTTAGAAGAGAATCAGTGATTGTATTGGAATCGGGAATTTAGACCTAAATCAGTGATTGTTTTGTGAATCGGGAATTTAGAACAGAATCAGTGATTGTATTGGAATCTGGAATTTAGAAGAGAATCAGTGATATTATTGGAATCGGGAATTTAGAACAGAATCAGTGATTGTATTGGAATCGGGAATTAAGAACAGAGTGATTGTATTGGAATCGGGCATTTAGAAGAGAATCAGTGATTGTATTGGAATCGGGAATTTAGAAGAGAATCAGTGATTGTATTGGAATCGGGAATTTAGAACAGAATCAGTGATTGTATTGGAATCGGGAATTTAGAAGAGAATCAGTGATTGTATTGGAATCTGGAATTTAGAAGAGAATCAGTGATTGCATTGGAATCGGGAATTTAGAACAGAATCAGTGATTGTATTGGAATCGGGAATTTAGAACAGAATCAATGATTGTATTGGAATCGGGCATTTAGAAGAGAATCAGTGATTGTATTGGAATCGGGAATTTAGAAGAGAATCAGTGATTGTATTGGAATCGGGAATTTAGAACAGAATCAGTGATTGTATTGGAATCGGGAATTTAGAAGAGAATCAGTGATTGTATTGGAATCGGGAATTTAGAACAGAATCAGTGATTGTATTGGAATCGGGAATTTAGAACAGAATCAGTGATTGTATTGGAATCTGGAATTTAGAAGAGAATCAGTGATTGTATTGGAATCGGGAATTTAGAACAGAATCAGTGATTGTATTGGAATCGGGAATTTAGAACAGAATCAGTGATTGTATTGGAATCGGGAATTTAGAAGAGAATCAGTGATTGTATTGGAATCGGGAATTTAGAACAGAATCAGTGATTGTATTGGAATCGGGCATTTAGAACAGAATCAGTGATTGTATTGGAATCGGGAATTTAGAACAGAATAAGTGATTGTATTGGAATCGGGAATTTAGAACAGAATCAGTGATTGTATTTGAATCGGGAATTTAGAAGAGAATCAGTGATTGTATTGGAATCGGAATTTAGAACAGAATCAGTGATTGTATTGGAATCGGGAATTTAGAACAGAATCAGTGATTGTATTGCAATCGGGAAATTAGAACAGTATCAGTGATTGTATTGGAATCGGGAATTTAGAAGAGAATCAGTGATTTTATTGGAATCGGGAATTTAGAACAGAATCAGTGATTGTATTGGAATCGGGAATTTAGAAGAGAATCAGTGATTGTATTGGAATCGGGAATTTAGAACAGAATAAGTGATTGTATTGGAATCGGGAATTTAGAACAGAATCAGTGATTGTATTGGAATCGGGAATTTAGAAGAGAATCAGTGATTGTATTGGAATCGGGAATTTAGAAGAGAATCAGTGATTGTATTGGAATCGGGAATTTAGACCTAAATCAGTGATTGTTTTGTGAATCGGGAATTTAGAACAGAATCAGTGATTGTATTGGAATCTGGAATTTAGAAGAGAATCAGTGATATTATTGGAATCGGGAATTTAGAACAGAATCAGTGATTGTATTGGAATCGGGAATTAAGAACAGAGTGATTGTATTGGAATCGGGCATTTAGAAGAGAATCAGTGATTGTATTGGAATCGGGAATTTAGAAGAGAATCAGTGATTGTATTGGAATCGGGAATTTAGAACAGAATCAGTGATTGTATTGGAATCTGGAATTTAGAAGAGAATCAGTGATATTATTGGAATCGGGAATTTAGAACAGAATCAGTGATTGTATTGGAATCGGGAATTAAGAACAGAGTGATTGTATTGGAATCGGGCATTTAGAAGAGAATCAGTGATTGTATTGGAATCGGGAATTTAGAAGAGAATCAGTGATTGTATTGGAATCGGGAATTTAGAACAGAATCAGTGATTGTATTGGAATCTGGAATTTAGAAGAGAATCAGTGATTGTATTGGAATCGGGAATTTAGAACAGAATCAGTGATTGTATTGGAATCGGGAATTTAGAACAGAATCAATGATTGTATTGGAATCGGGAATTTAGAACAGAATCAGTGATTGTATTGGAATCGGGAATTTAGAACAGAATCAGTGATTGTATTGGAATCGGGAATTTAGAAGAGAATCAGTGATTGTATTGGAATCGGGAATTTAGAAGAGAATAAGTGATTGTATTGGAATCGGGAATTTAGAACAGAATCAGTGATTGTATTGGAATCGGGAATTTAGAACAGAATCAGTGATTGTATTGGAATCGGGAATTTAGAAGAGAATAAGTGATTGTATTGGAATCGGGAATTTAGAAGAGAATAAGTGATTGTATTGGAATCGGGAATTTAGAAGAGAATCAGTGATTGTATTGGAATCTGGAATTTAGAACAGAATCAGTGATTGTATTGGAATCGGGAATTTAGAAGAGAATAAGTGATTGTATTGGAATCGGGAATTTAGAAGAGAATAAGTGATTGTATTGGAATCGGGAATTTAGAACAGAATCAGTGATTGTATTGGAATCTGGAATTTAGAAGAGAATCAGTGATTGTATTGGAATCGGGAATTTAGAAGAGAATCAGTGATTGTATTGGAATCTGGAATTTAGAAGAGAATAAGTGATTGTATTGGAATCGGGAATTTAGAACAGAATCAGTGATTGTATTGGAATCTGGAATTTAGAAGAGAATAAGTGATTGTATTGGAATCGGGAATTTAGAAGAGAATAAGTGATTGTATTGGAATCGGGAATTTAGAACAGAATCAGTGATTGTATTGGAATCTGGAATTTAGAAGAGAATCAGTGATTGTATTGGAATCGGGAATTTAGAAGAGAATCAGTGATTGTATTGGAATCTGGAATTTAGAAGAGAATAAGTGATTGTATTGGAATCGGGAATTTAGAACAGAATCAGTGATTGTATTGGAATCTGGAATTTAGAAGAGAATAAGTGATTGTATTGGAATCGGGAATTTAGAAGAGAATAAGTGATTGTATTGGAATCGGGAATTTAGAACAGAATCAGTGATTGTATTGGAATCTGGAATTTAGAAGAGAATCAGTGATTGTATTGGAATCGGGAATTTAGAAGAGAATCAGTGATTGTATTGGAATCGGGAATTTAGAACAGAATCAGTGATTGTATTGGAATCGGGAATTTAGAAGAGAATAAGTGATTGTATTGGAATCGGGAATTTAGAAGAGAATCAGTGATTGTATTGGAATCTGGAATTTAGAAGAGAATCAGTGATTGTATTGGAATCTGGAATTTAGAAGAGAATAAGTGATTGTATTGGAATCGGGAATTTAGAACAGAATTAGTGATTGTATTGGAATCGGGAATTTAGAAGAGAATCAGTGATTGTATTGGAATCGGGAATTTAGAAGAGAATCAGTGATTGTATTGGAATCGGGAATTTAGAACAGAATCAGTGATTGTATTGGAATCGGGAATTTAGAACAGAATCAGTGATTGTATTGGAATCTGGAATTTAGAAGAGAATAAGTGATTGTATTGGAATCGGGAATTTAGAACAGAATCAGTGATTGTATTGGAATCGGGAATTTAGAAGAGAATCAGTGATTGTATTGGAATCTGGAATTTAGAAGAGAATAAGTGATTGTATTGGAATCGGGAATTTAGAACAGAATCAGTGATTGTATTGGAATCTGGAATTTAGAAGAGAATAAGTGATTGTATTGGAATCTGGAATTTAGAAGAGAATAAGTGATTGTATTGGAATCGGGAATTTAGAACAGAATCAGTGATTGTATTGGAATCTGGAATTTAGAAGAGAATCAGTGATTGTATTGGAATCGGGAATTTAGAAGAGAATCAGTGATTGTATTGGAATCTGGAATTTAGAAGAGAATCAGTGATTGTATTGGAATCTGGAATTTAGAAGAGAATAAGTGATTGTATTGGAATCTGGAATTTAGAAGAGAATAAGTGATTGTATTGGAATCGGGAATTTAGAACAGAATCAGTGATTGTATTGGAATCTGGAATTTAGAAGAGAATCAGTGATTGTATTGGAATCGGGAATTTAGAAGAGAATCAGTGATTGTATTGGAATCTGGAATTTAGAAGAGAATCAGTGATTGTATTGGAATCTGGAATTTAGAAGAGAATAAGTGATTGTATTGGAATCGGGAATTTAGAACAGAATTAGTGATTGTATTGGAATCGGGAATTTAGAAGAGAATCAGTGATTGTATTGGAATCGGGAATTTAGAAGAGAATCAGTGATTGTATTGGAATCGGGAATTTAGAACAGAATCAGTGATTGTATTGGAATCGGGAATTTAGAACAGAATCAATGATTGTATTGGAATCGGGAATTTAGAAGAGAATCAGTGATTTTATTGGAATCGGGAATTTAGAACAGAATCAGTGATTGTATTGGAATCGGGAATTTAGAACAGAATCAGTGATTGTATAGGAATCGGGAATTTAGAAGAGGATCAGTGATTGTATTGGAATTGGGAATTTAGAACAGAATCAGTGATTGTATTGGAATCGGGAATTTAGAACAGAATCAGTGATTGTATTGGAATCGGGAATTTAGAAGAGAATCAGTGATTGTATTGGAATCGGGAATTTAGAAGAGAATCAGTGATTGTATTGGAATCGGGAATTTAGAACAGAATCAGTGATTGTATTGGAATCGGGAATTTAGAACAGAATCAGTGATTGTATTGGAATCTGGAATTTAGAAGAGAATCAGTGATTGTATTGGAATCGGGAATTTAGAACAGAATAAGTGATTGTATTGGAATCGGGAATTTAGAACAGAATTAGTGATTGTATTGGAATCGGGAATTTAGAAGAGAATCAGTGATTGTATTGGAATCGGGAATTTAGAACAGAATAAGTGATTGTATTGGAATCGGGAATTTAGAACAGAATTAGTGATTGTATTGGAATCGGGAATTTAGAAGAGAATCAGTGATTGTATTGGAATCGGGAATTTAGAAGAGAATCAGTGATTGTATTGGAATCGGGAATTTAGAACAGAATCAGTGATTGTATTGGAATCGGGAATTTAGAACAGAATCAGTGATTGTATTGGAATCGGGAATTTAGAACAGAATCAGTGATTGTATTGGAATCGGGAATTTAGAACAGAATCAGTGATTGTATTGGAATCGGGAATTTAGAAGAGGATCAGTGATTGTATTGGAATTGGGAATTTAGAACAGAATCAGTGATTGTATTGGAATCGGGAATTTAGAAGAGAATCAGTGATTGTATTGGAATCGGGAATTTAGAAGAGAATCAGTGATTGTATTGGAATTGGGAATTTAGAAGAGAATCAGTGATTGTATTGGAATCGGGAATTAAGAACAGAATCAGTGATTGTATTGGAATTGGGAATTTAGAAGAGAATCAGTGATTGTATTGCAATCGGGAATTTAGAACAGTATAAGTGATTGTATTGGAATCGGGAATTTAGAAGAGAATCAGTGATTGTATTGGAATCGGGAATTTAGAACAGAATCAGTGATTGTATTGGAATCGGGAATTTAGAACAGAATCAGTGATTGTATTGGAATCGGGAATTTAGAAGAGAATCAGTGATTGTATTGGAATCGGGAATTTAGAACAGAATCAGTGATTGTATTGGAATCGGGAATTTAGAACAGAATCAGTGATTGTATTGGAATCGGGAATTTAGAAGAGAATCAGTGATTGTATTGGAATCGGGAATTTAGAAGAGAATCAGTGATTGTATTGGAATCGGGAATTTAGAACAGAATCAGTGATTGTATTGGAATCGGGAATTTAGAACAGAATCAGTGATTGTATTGGAATCTGGAATTTAGAAGAGAATCAGTGATTGTATTGGAATCGGGAATTTAGAACAGAATAAGTGATTGTATTGGAATCGGGAATTTAGAACAGAATTAGTGATTGTATTGGAATCGGGAATTTAGAAGAGAATCAGTGATTGTATTGGAATCGGGAATTTAGAAGAGAATCAGTGATTGTATTGGAATCGGGAATTTAGAACAGAATCAGTGATTGTATTGGAATCGGGAATTTAGAACAGAATCAGTGATTGTATTGGAATCGGGAATTTAGAACAGAATCAGTGATTGTATTGGAATCGGGAATTTAGAACAGAATCAGTGATTGTATTGGAATCGGGAATTTAGAAGAGGATCAGTGATTGTATTGGAATTGGGAATTTAGAACAGAATCAGTGATTGTATTGGAATCGGGAATTTAGAACAGAATCAGTGATTGTATTGGAATCGGGAATTTAGAAGAGAATCAGTGATTGTATTGGAATTGGGAATTTAGAAGAGAATCAGTGATTGTATTGGAATCGGGAATTAAGAACAGAATCAGTGATTGTATTGGAATTGGGAATTTAGAAGAGAATCAGTGATTGTATTGCAATCGGGAATTTAGAACAGTATAAGTGATTGTATTGGAATCGGGAATTTAGAAGAGAATCAGTGATTGTATTGGAATCGGGAATTTAGAACAGAATCAGTGATTGTATTGGAATCGGGAATTTAGAACAGAATCAGTGATTGTATTGGAATCTGGAATTTAGAAGAGAATCAGTGATTGTATTGGAATCGGGAATTTAGAACAGAATAAGTGATTGTATTGGAATCGGAATTTAGAACAGAATCAGTGATTGTATTTGAATCGGGAATTTAGAACAGAATAAGTGATTGTATTGGAATCGGGAATTTAGAACAGAATCAGTGATTGTATTGGAATCGGGAATTTAGAACAGAATCAGTGATTGTATTGGAATCGGGAATTTAGAACAGAATCAGTGATTGTATTGCAATCGGGAAATTAGAACAGTATCAGTGATTGTATTGGAATCGGGAATTTAGAAGAGAATCAGTGATTGTATTGGAATCGGGAATTTAGAACAGAATCAGTGATTGTATTGGAATCGGGAATTTAGAAGAGAATCAGTGATTGTATTGGAATCGGGAATTTAGAAGAGAATCAGTGATTGTATTGGAATCGGGAATTTAGAACAGAATCCGTGATTGTATTGGAATCTGGAATTTAGAAGAGAATCAGTGATTTTATTGGAATCGGGAATTTAGAAGAGAATCAGTGATTGTATTGGAATCGGGAATTTAGAAGAGAATCAGTGATTGTATTGGAATCGGGAATTTAGAACAGAATCAGTGATTGTATTGGAATCGGGAATTTAGAAGAGAATCAGTGATTTTATTGGAATCGGGAATTCCGAACAGAATAATAATTGTATTAGAGTTCAGGCAAATATTGCGCTGGTCCCATTACTGCTACCTATATAAGAGTTAGATTAATCCTAAAATGGAGTACTGCTGCCACATCTTAGGAGATGCTGCGCACAAAGCACTCTTTCCTATATTGAAAGAATACAACCATACAACTTATCAAGCCTAATGAGCCACACATCATCATCATCATCATCATCAGTTTAACGTCCTGGCATGTATTGGTTTTAAAAAATGACTTCTGTTGGATATATAGGCTGCGTTTTCCAAGAAATAATTATGGAATCGGGAATTTAGAATAGAATTTTGAACGAAATCTATGATCGCATTGGAATCGGGAATTTAGAACAGAATTTAGAACGAAATCAGTGATTGTATTAGAATCGGGAATTTAGAACAGAATTTTGAACGAAATCAATGATTGTATTGGAATCGGAAATTTAGAACAGAATTTTAAACGAAATCAGTGATTGTATTGGAATCGGGAATTTAGAACAGAAATTTGAGCGAAATCAATGATTGTATTGGAATCGGAAATTTAGAACAGAATTTTGAACGAAATCAGTGATTGTATTGGAATCGGGAATTTAGAACAGAAATTTGAACGAAATCAGTGATTGTATTAGACTCGGAAATTTAGAACAGAATTTTGAACGAAATCAGTGATTGTATTGGAATCGGGAATTTAGCACAGAAATTTGAACGAAATCAGTGATTGTATTAGACTCGGAAATTTAGAACAGAATTTTGAACGAAATCAGTGATTGTATTGGAATCGGGAATTTAGCACAGAAATTTGAACGAAATCTATGATCGTATTGGAATCGGAAATTTAGAACAGAATTTTGAACGAAATCAGTGATTGTATTGGAATCGGGAATTTAGCACAGAAATTTGAACGAAATCTATGATCGTATTGGAATCGGAAATTTAGAACAGAATTTTGAACGAAATCAGTGATTGTATTGGAATCGGGAATTTAGCACAGAAATTTGAACGAAATTTATGATCGTATTGGAATCGGAAATTTAGAACAGAATTTTGAACGAAATCAGTGATTGTATTGGAATCGGGAATTTAGCACAGAAATTTGAACGAAATCTATGATCGTATTGGAATCGGAAATTTAGAACAGAATTTTGAACGAAATCAGTGATTGTATTGGAATCGGGAATTTAGCACAGTAATTTGAACGAAATCAGTGATTGTATTAGACTCGGAAATTTAGAACAGAATTTTGAACGAAATCAGTGATTGTATTGGAATCGGGAATTTAGTACAGAAATTTGAACGAAATCAGTGATTGTATTAGACTCGGAAATTTAGAACAGAATTTAGGACGAAATCAGTGATTGTATTGGAATCGGGAATTTAGCACAGAATCAGTGATTGTATTGGAATCGGAAATTTAGAACAGAATTTTGAACGAAATCAGTGATTGTATTGGAATCGGGAATTTAGTACAGAAATTTGAATGAAATCAGTGATTGTATTAGACTCGGAAATTTAGAACAGAATTTAGGACGAAATCAGTGATTGTATTGGAATCGGGAATTTAGAACAGAATCAGTGATTGTATTGGAATCGGAAATTTTTACAAACAAGTCATCACTTATCAAGCCAAATGAGCCACACATCATCATCATCATCATCAGTTTAACGTCCTGGTATGTGTTGGACGGTTTTAAAAAATAACTTCTGTTGGATATATAGGCTGTGTTTGCCAAGAAATAATTATGACGGGAGCATATACCTTGTGACAAATGCAGGAAACGACAAAGTAATTATCAAATGTTCCAAAAGGGAAGGTTTTCTGTCTGGTGATGATGCTTTTTATTACTTATCTCTATTTGTAACGTGAGTTTTTCTTTTTAGTTTCTTTGAACATTGTAATGTCTGTATTTGTAACGTGAGTTTATTTATTTGTTTATTTATTTTTGTTCATTTTCTTTCTTTGAAGATTGTGATGTCTGTATTTGTAACGTGAGTCTCGTATTTTATTAATTTTTTTTTCAGTTTCTTTCTTTGTAGATTGTAACGCTGGGTATGAGGCAGCCAAACCAGCTGCCAACATTGCCCTGCTTTTTTTTATTAAAACCAGCCGAGAGCTCTTTTTAGTATCCTCGGTGTTCCCTTAAGTGCAATTGTATGGATCTCCTTTACACTTGGTTCACCAGGAATATTAGTAAGGTAGGACTTCAGGTTCTTCTTCATAAGCCCTGTGGCACCTATGATAACTGGTATGATTGATATCTCCCTAAGATTCCAGATTCTTTTCATATCATACATGAGACCTTGATATTTGGTCTGTTTCTCCCTTTCAGCTCTGTTCAGACCTCCATCATTAGGGACACTCACTTCAACCAAGGTTGACACTCTCTTATTTAGTGTCTATGCTTGTGTGCGCTGTGATCGTCTATCTATGTATGTCTATACATGGGGTCGTCCCCCTACTAGTGTGGGTGTGTATATGCATTTCAATAAAGTCGGCATACCTTTTCTTTTCCTGCTTCTGTTCTTGGTCCTTTCTGGAAGATGCTTTCCTGGTCCTTTCTGGAAGATGCTGAAAGAACATCTTACAAAAAAAAAAAAAAAAAAAAAAAAAAACACAACACCGAATTCTAGCCTGGCTTCTTTATTTCGTCTAACGAGTTACGAAGGGAGAAGGGGGAAGCATCGCATTTTCGACCACTTAGACTTTCTTGCGTTTTCTTTTTCTTCGGCGCATCTTCGCGTCTAACAAAAAAACATCCGCTTCGTCCGAACTCAGAAAACCGACTGCTTTTTTTCATGCGACCCCAAAAAGATCTCCCTTCTTTCTTCCTTCTTCATGCATCGTTTTTTCTTTCACACGAACTCATTCACCTTCGGTTATCATCGCTGACCTTAGCTACCCGTTTGGCATACGTCAACTTAACCTCTTGAACCGTTCTTAGCATTAACTAACCTGCCAGCAACTCCAATTTCCAACACGCCGGCGTAACCAGGACTACATTATATAACACATAGTGTTCCTCGTCTCTTGACTGGCAATCATTTCCGTCTCATAACCTCTATCCTCGAGTGATACTTGGCCCTGATAAGTAGTGGCAGTACTAATCAATTCCTACCACAAATCAATGCTAGTACTCCCATAGTGTCCCTCATCTCTCGACTGACAATCTTTCCATCTCATAAACCCTTATCCTCGATTGGCTTTTGATCTTGATAGATGGTGACCTAATCATAAACAAACAAAAAAATACACCAAGTCCTGAGTTTCGTTATAGAGACAAGTCGGATTTGTTGAGATAACTGTTTCTATTTTCTGTATGATCTGTAATCGCGTTGTGGGGGAAAAAATGGCGACAGTCTCGGATCATATATTAATGATTTTGTCCGCCTGTGTCGGAACGTGCACTAATATGGCTTATTTCGGTCCAACATTTCCTGCTTATTCAGTTCATTAAGTCTGAGAGCAAGCCATTTGTAAACATTGTCCTGATAACTGTTGCAAGTCCGAGCCCATTTTATTTGGACTTAATCATGCCCTCTAGGCAATTTAGACCAGACCATATTCAAAGCATCTCACAAATGACTGAACAGTTTCATATCTTGACTTATTATTATTCTGACTGTTTCTCTTTGAAGTTATAAATGTCCGCCAGTATTAATAATATTGTGTAACGTTTTAAATTTCTTTATATTCGTCTTAAAATTCTTTATACGTGTGTATTTTTTTATTATTCCTTATAGATGAATCCAACTTTCTTTCTTTCTTTCTTTTTTTTTTTTTTTTTTTTTTTTTTGAAGACTAAGACCTTTCTTGGAAATTTAGTATTAAGGTTTATTCAGGAGATAAATAATTTAAACACGAGAGAGAGAGAGAGAGAGAGAGAGAGAGAGAGAGAAAGAGAGAGAGAGAGAAGAGGAGAAAGAGAGAAACAGAGAGATACAGAGTGAGAGTGAGAGCGAGAGAGAAAAAGATAGGAGAGAGATAAAGAGAGAGAAAAAAAGAAAGAGAAAAAGAAAGAGAGATACAGAAAGAGAGAAAAATAGAGAGAGGGGGAGAGTGTGAGACAGAAAGAAAGTAGTATTCTTTTAACTAATTAGTTAACTATCTTATTAAAATTAATAAGGTAGACACAACGAACAGAAATATTGGGGGACATTTCACTCTTGACAATTAACAAAGTTTTCCTTTCAATAATTAGGTTGTCCAGAAAGTTCCAAGCGTTTTTAGGCACACAGAGAGGATAGAAATAATAAGATTTCTCCTTTCTTAGCAATATTTATCCAATGAAAATGGTCATGAACTGTACTTTTTGAAACTTCCAACTCTTATGCAAGTGTTCTAGTTGTGATATTTGGATTTTTTTTCAATTTTTATCTTCAAAATATCAATATCAAATTTTGAGGGTTTTCCACTGCAAAGATTTCACACATCTTCATGAGTGATGTTTTTCGTTTTAAATTTTGCAAACCACTTTCGAACAGTTTATTGTCCTATAGCATTGTCACCATACACCTCATGAATCAGTATGGCACAATCACGTTGATACACCGGTTCTCGCCAGATCACCAAAGTTAAGTAACGTTGAGCCTGGCCAGTACCAGATGGGTGACGATTTGAGAAGGCCAGGCGCTGTATGTACCTTCTGGGAAGGTTGGGCGTGAGGCCAGCACCCTCATCCTGTAAAAAGAACTTCTCGCTACAAAAGCATCTACAAAAGTTGTAGATGGCCTATGCCCCACCCCAGGGGCTGAAGGCTATGAATGGATGGACCTCACGAATCTGTTTGAAAGTTTTAGCAGCAGTTTCTCATTAAAAAAAAAAAAGAATAACTATCGAAACATGAAATTTGTTGCAACATAATTTTCTCACACCAAGGAAAGTGGTTAAAGACATGGACTGACGACCTAGGTGTTCCAAGTTCAAATCCAGTTTGTTCCACAAAAATCAATTTTACTTAGGATGTTGGCAACCTTCACGTGGTCTCTCGTGTAAGTATGCAGTGTCTTTTTAGAAACAATTCTGACTAGGAAAAATATCAGGGGAACCAATACTAACAATAGAATTTTCGGATTCATAAATGATGATGATGATGATGATGATGATTGTTTTTAACACCAAAGTCTGCTGCAAATTTTTTACTCAAAATTGCGATAAAATCAACTTAGCCCGCCCATTTGGCATAATGGTGAGAGTGTCGCTAATGGCCTGGGAGATCAGGGTTCAATCCTAGGTCATATCTAATTGAAGACTTCCATGCCCCTTGCTAAACAGTCAGCCTTATAAGCAGCATATCAAGAGCAAGTGGCGCCCATACATCTCGGTGTAGCAGCAAATAAAAAAGAAGGCTTTGGGTCGCCCTTGACTATAGTCGGCCACTTAGCTTTTAAGTTATCCTTTAAATTTATTCTACATGTAATAGAAACATAAAATCATAATGCATTAGTTTCGTCCAATTTTTTTTTTTTACCATTTAGCTAGGAGTAAAATGTAGTATCTGTTCTGATGCTACCCTTCATCTGTTCTGTCCTCGGTCAGAGAAGGAGACATCTTTCTAGACATTATTTTTGTCCCAGTCTGACCTTGTGTCTCACTCTGCCCTCGTGGGGAGGCAAGTAAATAGGGGCTCTTAACAGTTTGGAATTTCAGTAGACTAGAATACGGTCCATGGGTTTTACTTCCAGCAGCTTGTAACTCTCGCTTCCCTTATTTTGTCCTTTAGTCCTCACATTCCATGAACGATGTTTCTGACAAAGGGGGAAGAATTGCTGTTTTCTAGGCTTAAGTCTGTCTATCTAACACTTATCGTGGGTTTTTGAACTTGAAATACTGTTTTATTACGTTTTTGTTTTTTATTTAATTCCTTACATCAAAATAACTGCAAATTCTCATCCAACTTTCAGATTTTGTAATTATGCCCATATCCCTTTATTTTCCTTTAAAGTTGATAAGTTCATTTCCTTCTGATGAGTTAAGGACGGAATGAATTAAAACAACTGACATAATAAATTACATGAATGATTCTGCACTACCTGTAAATCAAACCTGTAACTCAGAAACCCTAATTAGTTCAGACAACCGGAAGTGGATCAGGTGCATTACTTATTGAACACCCCTCGTATCAGTCTTCACTTTCTATGAATAATGTTTCTGTCCGACAAAGGGGGAAGAATTGCTGTTGTCTGAATTTATCCATCTAGCACTCGGATAGTTTTTGAACTTGAAATAATGTTTTTTTTTATATATATTTTCTTAGCTCCTTACATCAAGTGGCTTCATGCTGTGTCCGGAGAAAATCCCATAAAAAATAAAAATTCCTATTCCACACACCACAATAAAAGGCATTGTCTGTTCATCTTTAATGTTGTCTTTTTTTCCAGATAATGTCAGGTCAACAATGCATATTCTCTCCTGATGATCCGACATTATCTGGAAACCAGAATGAAATAAGCAACAAGTGAAAACAGCCGATAAACTTAATCATATACAAGTCTACAAGGTGAGCTGTTTCTTCAAAGCAACAACATCTTCTGACGTTTCTGAATTTTTTGCGATGAAGATTGGTTATTTGTATAATTTGGATTCATCAGACTACTGTTCTCATCTTGAGTGTGATTTTCACAACGTTTCCCGAGTTCGACAATATACACCCGAAGAAGGTCGGAGGTCACATCGACCGAAATCTTGTGAAAGTAATACTCAAGATGAGAACAGTAGTGCGATGAATCGAAATAATACGAACAATATCTTCTGTTATTCGTTCTAATCGTCTAATCCGTTCTAAGCCCTATGACAAGATTCATTAAATTTTCCGATAAGGGTAACACCTGAATGAAATAAGAGCTAAATAAACAACACGCAACAAAGTCTGCATTCATTTTTGTTATTCAAGTGCAGGGGTCATGAGTATCAGATACTCAGTAAGGGGGCCACGGGTCATCAAAGGTTGAGAAATACTGTTGTAGATTGCTTTTCTCAAATTTCATAATAAATCCTACAAAGAAATTTACAATGAAAGTAAAAGTGATACTGGCACTATGATTTTCTTTTCATTGGTCACTTAAAAAGAAATCAACAGACAATATCAAATAATAACACTGAACTGGCTGTATAATATCTATATAAATAAATGAAATACTCCACAAGTGAAAACAGCCGATAAACTTAATTATATGCAAGTCTACGGCTAGTTTTTGAACTTAAAATTATGTTTTTTTATAGTTTTTTTTTTTTTTTTTTATTTATTTTTTTTTTTTTAGCTCACGCAGTGTCTGGAGAAAATTCCATAAAAAATAAAAATTCCTATTCCACACACCACAATAAAAGGCATTCTCTGTTCATCTTAATGTTGTCTTTTTTTCCAGATAATGTCAGGTCAACAATGCATATTCTCTCCTGATGATCCGACATTATCTGGAAACCAGAATGAAATAAGCAACAAGTGAAAACAGCCGATAAACTTAATTATATACAAGTCTACAAGGTGAGCTGTTTCTTCAAGACAAAAATATCTTCTGTTGGTCGTTCACTTCATAGTGAGTTTTTGCTACTGTTCTGATAACAAATATCATTCTTGAAGACGAATAACCCTCACCCGTTCATAATCTCTAAAAAAAAAAAAAAATCAGTAGCTGTATGTATGTGTGTGTCTGTAAATATTTAACCGATAAACTCTTAAACTACTGGTCAGATAACACTGGAATTAACACAAAATAGTAACGATGCATTAAGAACAGTTTATAACGAATAAAATCTTTGTTTGGATGGATGACTAACACATACAGAAATATGTTGGCAAATTGAAATGCAAAATGTTCATTTAAAATTGCTGGGATATTTATATTACTTTTGTGCATGTGCAAATTCATTCATAGCTGAAGTCATTTAATTTTAAATCTTTCTAATCTATCTGTCAATAGCTCAAACTGTAAGGAACGCAGCTAGAACACTGAATGTTTTGGTTTCAATTCTAGCTGATGGCAGTCAAGTTATTTTTATATTAATTTTTTGAAATCAATACTACATATTAGGTACAATATAATATTCAATAGCAGATTGGCTCTGTAATAATGAATTCGAAATTTGAATGAAATAAATTATATATGGCTGGGCAAGGTTATATATATATATATATATATATATATATATATATATATATATATATATAGGGAGAAAGAGAGAGAGAGAGAAAGAGAGAAAAAGAGAGAGAGATGTTATTTATTTGTTTTTGCTTTGTGATACGTTTTGAATGAAATTAAATTATTTATACGAAAGTGAATTTTTACCTAAATGCGAGTTGGGAATAATTTTCCCGTTTACCAATTTGGTACCCCCAAGCAAGGAGCGATATACGTATTGTTTTTAAAATATAATTATCCACTGACACGTGTTTCGTCGTCTATGGATCATCAGAGTGGCTGAATCCACCCCTCTCTCTCTCTCTCTCTCTCTCTCTCTCTCTCTCTCTCTCTCTCTTTATATATATATATATATATATATATATATATATATAAACACGTGTCTATTCAATACGTATTTTATTTTTAAATTTCAGTAAACGTTTCTAACACGGATATATAAAAACAACCCATATATATATATATATATATATATATATATATATATATATATATATATATATATATGCCTAGTGAGTGAGTAGTTAGTGAGGGAGAGGAGTGTATATATGATATAGTATAAAAAAGAGTTCCCATTTGGAATCGCCATCTATGTGTACCATTCATTAGGTTTGGCATTCTGCAAATTCTTTGACGCAAGCTGTGCTAAACTTGAATTCCTCGTTCTTTCATACGATAAGTATTAACATTTGAAGAATAATTATGTCAGCAATAAATAGATTATTAACTCCGTATTGTAAGAAAAGGTTAATGTAGCAATTAGGTTAATCTGTAAATGTGACGAATTAATATGATTCCAACTTTTATATATATATATATATATATATATATATATATATATATATATACATATATATATGGCAATTAAGCTGTACAGAATATTCCGCATTTCATTCTCGTGAAAATTCGTTAGGCATAAGCTAATGCCTAACGAATTCTCATGAGAATGAAACGCGGAATATTCTGTATAGCTTAATTGCCTTATATATTCTTATAAAACTTACTATGTATATATATATATATATATATATACATACGTAGTTTTTGTTGTTGATTTTTTAAGCGATATTAAGGTTAACGTCTCCACCTTGGAGATCCGGTGTTTTCTTAGAAAGTCGCTCATTTTTTATTGGGACGTATTTTTTATTTCTTTCTTTTAAAAGTAGTAATCTACGTACACGCATGTTTCAGGGTCCTACCCCTTTTCAGCATAGCTTGGCTGGTGTTAGAATTCGAACCCCGGACCTTATGTATTTCAGTCCAGCGCCTTAATCCATTATGCTATGATGGCATAGACAATATACTGTTTGGGTTTTATCGTTTATCTATTTACACACACATATATATATATATATATATATATATATATATATATATATATATATATATATATATATATATATATATATAATTATTTACTATAATAATTAAATACCTACAAACACTAGTGTTTCATCCTTTCGGGAATATTCAGTGCAGCGTCTCACGATTAACACCAGTCGATAGATTCGAACCCGGCAACACAAGCCACCTCTAGCTTGATTAATAAAAACCGTATCCGTTCGCCTACCATTAACTGCATGAAATAACGTTGAATTTAAACATTTTTATTTAAAAAAATTTTTTTACGTCAGACAGAGTGATCTAATCGTTATACGGTGATCTATGCATAAGAGCTAAATTGACCGACTGAATTCAACTGAAAGTGCTCAACGATAAGAAACGAGTTTCTTAAAGGGATTGACAGCGTATATATATATATATATTATTTTTTTTTCATTCTCATAAAAATTCTTCAAGCATAAGCTTATGCCTGACGAGTTCTCATGAGAATGAAACCCAGAATTTTCTGTGTAGCTTAATTGCGATATATATTTTTATAACTGACTACGTAGCTCTATCTACTGAGCACTGTTGAAGTAAATATTGAAAATTTACGCATACAATTATATTTTCATATATTAATTTATGTGATAAAATTAAGTAGTTATATATATATATATATATATATATATATATATATATATATATATATATATACATACATATATATATTAAAATATGAGTATCCACTGACATGTGTTTTGTCGTCTACGACTCATCAGAGGGGCTAGATTCAGCCACTCTGATGAGTCGTAGACGACGAAACACGTGTCAGTAGATAATCATATTTTAAAAATAATGCATATGCCGCTCCACATTTGGGGCTACCAAAATTGGTCAAAGGGAAAACTATTCCCAACTCGCATTTAGGTAGAAATGCACTTTCGTACATATAATAGTATTCATTCCAAAAGTATCACAAAGCAAAAACAAATAAGATAGATAGATAGATAGATAGATAGATAGATAGATAGATAGATAGATACGTGAAAATAAAAGAATTTAAAGCTGTAAATTAAAATTTACAATCGAATTTATTATTCGGCAGAATACTCCAGAAACAATTTTCAAAGTCCTTATTCTTTATTGAATTTAATGTTTTTCAACAAATGCAAAATGTTCACATTTTTAAAACTGTTAAACAAATTTTTTGTTAAGTATATTTTATGTTTCTTTCTTTTCAACCGCTTTATAATAAAAATATATAAAAAATTTTCTTATCAATTGATTTTTTATTGTTTAAGAGAACAATGAATGTGTCACATTTTTTAGCAGTTTCAAACAGTGAATGTGTAAAAGAAAATAGTTTAGAAGTTTTAAAATGTGAATATTTCACATATGTTAAAAAAAACACATTAAATTCAAACAATATAATAAGTACGAATCCAGACTATATTGTCGAAACATTTATTTTAAATCGGCGACGATCGTAATAGATTCCGGGCTTATTCTCGAGTTTACGCACACATTAACTTTTTTTTTTGAGGGAAGGGGTAAATTTGTATATTAGGTCTACCTCCACAATTTTATTTAGAATGATACTTTTTGAAGGTTTTCGACTATGCTGATTAAGAAAATCTCATTTAGATTTTGCAGAAACAAGTACTTATAAAGATACAAAGACCTGTAGTATGCACTGTAATTCACTGGCTGCCAGGTTTCTATGCACGCGCGGTAAACAAATCTACTTTTCCCTTACCGACACTGCAACCCCCAATTTTTTTAGCATTTGTGGGTGGTTATGCTGACAACGATTACCACGTTTAAATTTAGGGGGATGACTTTTTTCTTCACCCCCAAAAGGAGGTTGTCTACTCTTAAACCCGTTCTTTACATTGCGGATGTTAGGGGGGGGTCTATTCTGAATGTCGTTCTTAAGATCTGGAGGTTAGTGGTGTCTTTTCTGAAAACCGTTCTTAACATGGGGAGTTTCGGATGTATATTCCAAACGCCGTTCTTAACATGACAATACTCAAAGAAGTGAAGTGAAAAAAGTCGAAATTGTTTTGTTTTACACATTAAAAAAAAGACGACATAAAATGGGAATTTAATTTGATACTATTCGTGGAAGATTTGAAAAGAAGAGGAAGACTTGAACAACAAGCGGAAACAGCTAGGACTGCTACCACTGATTTCGATCACTTTAAACAGTTCACATACAGTGAGAATCCCTAACTTCTAAAACTTCTGTTTTTACTTTCCATTATTATTCTAATGAACCATTTTTTGTAATTTTATTAATTCATACTGATTTACACATTCCCGTAATTGTTTTTTTTTTTTAATTCAAACAGTGCCTACAGGTTATCACCCTAAATCACACTAATCGCTAGTGAAAGCCAGATTATTACATTTTGCCCACGGCTGCCATTGTCCGCTATTGTTCAGGGACGGCAGGGCCACCAACAATAACAACCGTATTCCACTTTTTTGCGAGGAGGGCAGGCTTCCACTGGGCATGGCGGTTAATGGGTCCTGCTAGTATATATATATATATATATATATATATATATATATATATATATATATATATATATATATATATATATAATTATTTTTTTACTATAATAATTAAATACCTACAAACACTAGTGTTTCATCCTTTTGGGAATCTTCAGTGGAGGGTGTCACGGTTAACACCAGTTGACAGATTCGAACTCGGCAACATGAGCAATCTCTGGCTCGAATAGCAAAGACCGTATCCATTCGGCTACCATTAATCGCATGAAATAACGTTGAATTTAAACATTTTAATTTTAAATGTTCTTTACGCCAGTCAGGCATATATATATATCGGGTGTCCCAATAAAATGTATACACTGTCCATCTCACAATAAAACCAACATTTATTATAAGAAAGAAAGGTTTTATACATCAAAATACTGTGCACAAATCTAGAAATCAGCTAATTATCGAAAGTGTTAAAATTATTGACCATTGTGGTTCATGAACAGCTGACAACGTTCACTGAATTAATCGAAAACGTTCATAATCAATTCAATTGGTATGTTGACACATCTTCTTTCAATAGTTGCTTTCAACTCATTCATTGTCGCTCATTTTGTGGTATGAACCCTGTGTTTAAAATGCTCCCCTCCCGACCCCAAAAAAAGAGAAAAATCCATGGGTTGGGTGTCAAATCCAGTAAGCGTAGACAGTACTCAATACTTCCTCTTCGTCCTAACGATCTGTTTCGCAGGTGACTATCAAGATATGCTCTTACGTAATGATGATCATGGGGAAGCGCTCCATCCTGCTGGAAGTGCCATTTTTTTTATTCCTAAGCATCTCTTGGCATAGCGTATTCATGTAGGAAGTTGAGATAATGTAAAGAGTGTATACATTTTATTAGGGCACCCTGTACATATATATTACCTCGCCCTAAACTAATTCTAATCCAACCCTAATATATTTGTTGCGACTCTCATTCTTCTGAAATTTGGAAAAATGAAATCATCTAAGATAAAATTTAAAAAATTTTGCAAATTGCAATGTAGGTTGGGGCATAGTGTTTTTGTTATTTATATTATTTCTTTCGGATTGTATTTCGAAAATATTTTTCTACAGTTTAACGATAGCTCAATTCCAGGCTAACAAAGATAAATTGAAAGATAAAATGACACGTTGTCAATTTATTTGGTGCCGTGACCAGGATTGTCCATTGTTTCTTTTATCATCATAACAAAACGAGAGATTTCACAGAAAGAGAGAGAGAGAGAGAGAGAAAAAAAAAGAGAGGGAGAGAGCTAATACTATGTAATAAACAATTCTTGAGTTTCTGAAACATTTCCAATCACATTGGCTGCATTTGTGGACAAATCAATTCTCGTGAAACGATGCTGTTAAGCTTTGAATTGTGCATGAAATAGGTCCCGGTTCTTTTCCTATGAGAGATAGGGAACATGCTGACCGAAGAAGGATTATGTTTTAATTGTTTCATGTAGAAAAATGCCGCTGGGGAAATGCTTTTATTTAAAGGCATTCATGTCTTCGTGTCAACTGAATGGTGTATGAATAGCAGCGTTGCTTCGTTGAATATCTCAAAGGTTCTTTAGAAATTCAATGTCAGTGTCCAGAGATTAAGAGAGGAAAGGGGAGAGAGAGAGCGCGCGAAGGAGAAAGCGAAAGAGAGTTTGATGTTATTGCAATAGAGGAAACAAAGAGAGAGGGAGAGAGAGGGACTGATGTTATTGCAATATTAGAAAGAAAGAAAGAAAGAAAGATAGATAGATAGATAGATAGATAGATAGATACATACATACATACATAGATGGGGAGGCTGATTTTATAGCGATAGATAGATAGATAGATAGGGAGGGGCAGACTGATGTTGTTGCAATAGAAGATATATATATATATGTGTGTGTGTGTGTGTGTGTGTGTGTGTGTGTGTGTGTGTGTGTGTGTGTGTGTGTGTGGAGAGAGTGAGAGAGAGGAAGAGAGAGAAGCTGATATTAAAATAGAAGAAACAGAGATAGATTGATTGATAGATAGATAGGTACATAGAGAGAGAGAGAGAGAGAGAGAGAGAGAGAAAGAGAAAGAGAGACTGATGTTATAGCAATAAAAGAAAGATAAAAAGAGAGATAGATAAGGATATATATATACATATATAGAGAGAGTGGGCGGCTGAAATTATTGCAATAAAAGAAATCGGTATATATATATATATATATATATATATATATATATATATATATATATATATGCATATATATATATATATAATTCCAGGTTAATATTTTCCAGAGCTAAAGTAACCAATGAAGTTTTAACGAGGTTAATACAAGAGTGCCCAATACCGAAGTAGGGTAAGATATACTTTTATTTTTTATCATATGCATTAATATGTTCTATACATTGATGAGCATGTTTCGGTCAGCCAGTTACAAGTAAACTGTTATATAAGCAATAATGCTTGAAGCGTTCTCTAGTTACTTGTAACTGGCTGATCGAAACATGTTCATGAATGTGTAGCAACCTAAAATATTTCAACTAAAAAAATCACATAAATCTTTATTCATATATACAGTTAAGTATGTTTATATATTTCTACATACAGCATTCACTCCTAATATCATCAACCGATCATTATTAATTTTAGAACACAGCTACTAGACATAAGTGAGGGTAATGTGGGCTATATCTAGTTTAACTTTATTTTAAAAAGGTTTAAAGAGACTGAAAGCCCATCATGAAAATTTAGATATTTCAGATTTTCGTGAAAGTTTTGTAATCGTATTACGCATCAATTAATACATTTTCCACATATTCATTTTATTATTATTTTAAATAATTGGAGGGTTATAATATAGGCATAACCTCCCATTTGAAAATTCAATTATTTCAGATTTACATTAAATTTGTATCAAATGCATTTAACACCAATAAAAGAAAAATTCCCTGAATATAAATTTCTTCTGAATATCCCTTAAGCTTAAGCCTTATACAGTTTCCATACTGAAAATTATGTAATGGATTTCGATCAGTATTAAAGCAAAAATTCTAGACATGAGGTTTAATCGCATTATATCTTGATTGCAATCTTCCTAAAGGGACATAAAAGTGGTGGAAACTGATCCGTTCGAAGAATTAATTTATCCATTCTGAGACAGATATTTTCCTAGTCTAATATATTTATGATAAGTAAAATACACAGCCATAGTAATAATACAGATATAATTAGGAAAGGTAAAAATCGAAAAAAATGTAACTGCAAAATAAGGGGTGATTGCCATCTATAAAATAACTGTTTTGAAGCATAACTTATCAAACCTAAATATATACCATCACAAATCTGAATAATAAAAAAAATATTATATAAGGGAAATTGCATTAGGTTAAAAAATATTATAATCACAAAAATACAATTATTTATAAAAGTGTATATACATCATTATCAAACTGTTTTGAGGGATTTAAGGATAGGGGATGATATTTAGGCAATCTATGTAGTTAGCAGTAAGAAATTAGAAATGTTAATGTTTAAAGATTTCAAAAAATCATACTTAATTGTAAAAGTGAAAGAGTTACAAACTGTAAACAGAATAAAATATACTTTAATATAATTAATTAAAAAAATACAACTAATGTGTTTTAAAAACGTGTATAAGTCAGTTCATAAGTTTTGCAAATCTGAGATAGAAGATCGTGGTGGTCAACGTTCTGTAATGTTGTTGTTCTCTCTAACGGACCCAAAACGTTGTATGTAGAGACAGTCGTAAAGGAAATGAGACTTGAACACAAACTTTTCTTGGTCAAGAAAAAAGCATTTATTTTGTTGATGTCACGTACCCAACACAGCTGGCTGTCAATTTACAGCACATGCATACTTATGCCATAAATCTATCTGGCACGATGACAATTTCCACAAAGTTCGACTCAAAATTGTTATTAGGAGAGAAAAGACTTGCGCTGCTCACCAAGCATAACTTGCCAATCATCCTGCCTGATTTTCTTTTTCTTCTCTTTGTCTTTCTCCTTTCTTGCTCAATCGTCATATATGCATTTGAGTCCATGACGTCATGCTCACGCCATGCCCCCAAATGCTGACGTGACTATGTTACAATTCGCTTTGAAAACAGAAACCTTGGTTCTAATGTTAATACTTGAATAGAAATAAATTTTAGCCTTCATATTTCTGTATATAATTAATTACTTTAATTGGCATTTCTAGAAAGAAAAGACACATTCAAACATGCAATTAATGCTTGTCTTCTTTTGATATTTTTTGTAATTTTTTGTTACATTTCTCCCCCCACCCCACCCCACTTCTCCTTCTCTTGTCTTTACTGACTAACAATGCCTCATCTGTATAATATTTTCTCATGTTTGCTATTCATTTCATCATCTTCTAAAAGAGATGGCTGGAAGCCAAGAAACAATTAATCAAATTTCGAAACATAGCCACAAATTATTTTAATTGAGCTAGACTTCAATAATCAAGATAATATCTGAAGAAAAAAAAATCAGAAATTAATTGATTATTATTCAAAATCATACGATTAATGGCATTGATATGGTTGAAAATTTGGACACGAGTTATTTCAATTATATTCATTTGGCATGCTGTTTTTTTTTGTTTTTTTTTAATATTAAGATCATAATTTATCAAGACTACGGGTCACTCGAGATTAAAGGTTAATCAGATGGGAATGATTGCCAACCTAAAGTTTTTTTTTTTTTCCTGAAAATCGGTCTAAACAAATCATGAAGCCACTTAATATAAACAGCTAACGAAAATGAAAGACGAGTATTGCAAAGATCAAAGACATGGGATGCTTATCATGATATTTTGGGAGTTTGGGATTGGTTCACAGATTCCAATTTCGGGTGCGACAACCATTATTTTCCTGTTGATGTTCGCCTATCACTGTGAAGTTGAGAACAAAGAGTTTGGTAAGATTTGAAGTCAGACTGTTAGAATCAAATTGTTTTAAACTGTGATTAATCAAAAGACAATCTAAAAATTGCACAACTAAAATGAGACAAAAGACAGACAGACAAAAATTAAACGTTTTTTGTTTTTTATCTTAACCCTAGTCTAACCCTAAACTAATCTTGAACTAACTCTAAAGAAATCCTGACCTAACCCTAAACTAATCCTTACCTCACCCTAAACTAATTCTAATCTAACTCCAAACTAATCTTAACCTAACCCTAAACTAATCCTTACCTAACCGTAAACAAATCCTAACCTAACCCTAAACTAATTCTGACCTAATCATAAACTAATCCTTACCTCACCCTAAACTATTTCTAACCTAACCCTAAACTAATCCTTACCTCACCTTTAACTATTTCTAACCTAACCCTAAACTAATCTTAACCTAACCCAAAACTAATCCTTACCTAGTTGATTTTTAACAGGATTAAATGAAACAAGCTATTTTTACCTCAATTCGTAACTGAACCCAGATCAACTTCTAGATCAACTATATTTTAACTGATCCCAAGAAATTGGCAAGAAACAATATCAGAATAGAAGGTGGTGTCATCAGCATAAATTTTAATTTTCTGAAAGGTCATTTATCTAGAGAAGAAACAGTGTTGGGCCTAGAATAGAGTCCTGAGGAGTATTGATAGGGGGAAAAATGAATATACTCTATCAATAGTAACTCGCAAGATTTGATCAAAAAGAAAACACCTAATAATGTCAAGAACATCGAGGTTTAAGTAGAAGGCAAACACTCTGTCAAACGCTTTCGAAATGTTAAACATAATGACCCCACCCTCACCGATCCGTTCAGTTACAACAGTTAATAAATCTTTTTTCTGTTGTAAATTCTTGACAGTCACCTTACGATTTAATCCATTTACAAGTTAACTTTTCATCTGCGCTTCTCGCCTCCTGCTTGGATAAACCCTTCGGCATGTGCCGGTTGTTTATCTAAACAGTCAGAAAAGGCCGAACGAAAAGTCGGTTTCGTCTAGTTCAAACCCAATATCTGTACGACCGTCTCCTTGTAGGAAGATGATATTTTAGAAAAGAATAGAAAAAGAAAGGAAAGCAACAAAGATGCGGGAGAGGGGGGGGGTAGGGTTAAATCGAACAAAGCAACAACAGTAAAAGAGATATTCTAACGAATAAAACATCTGGGATAAGTTTATGCGTAGGTAAAAAACAAAACTGACGCCATCTTTCTTGGCATTCTTCTTTTGGAATGCTGCCAGTATCAATATTGTTCGTTTAGATATGATAAAAAAAAATATATTTACAATTTTTTTTTTCAAACAAAACCAATAATCTTAAAATTCTAAGTGAAATTTTACCAAACGTTACACATAAATACGGTATCTTGTATTGTAAGCTGTTGTACGGCTAATCACGCTGGCACACCGGTTACCGCTGGATCACCGAAGTTAAGCAAGGTTGAACCTGATCAGTACTAAATGTGTGACCATTTGGGACTTCCAGGTGCTGTATATGCTCTCCGCTTATCTCGGCATTGTTTCCAGTCGTTCTGCCACTGGACTCAAACAGTGCCGATTCAGGAGGTGTGGTTGGAGATTGTGCAACTCTTGCTTCACAATTACATACACAACTGCAACTACAGGAGGTATCCTTTGTCTTTCGAGACTGAATAGAGACATTGATGTAAGCTGTCCCTCTCTATATCTGCGGTAAGTGTATAGCTGTTGTGTAACATAGTCGTTACATGTCAACACTTGGGACCCACACATTGTGTGGAGACAGTCACAAGGAAACAAAAACAAGGACTTTTTTTCTTTCAGTTTAAAAAAGACAGATATTTATTTACAGGTACTTCCATTATAACACCTTGTCTCTTGTTCAAAGATCTTCTTGTACTCCAATGTGCTTAACAAGACTCTATCATGTTGAACATATGGTACTCTGTCTTTGTTTGGCCATGTTTAGGACACGTCTTTCCCTGTTGCTCTCGGGCCATGTGTGTAACATGTCTATTTCTGTCCTTCTCGAGCCACGTTTTTTTTTTATAATCATATTCTTTTCTTATTCCTTGCTGTGACGTCACCTCGCACACGGCTCGGTCATTTGTATATGTTGACTGTCGTACAGCGGCTGCCGCTGCTGCCATACACACTTTGTTACAGTTGTGTCGAAAGCGTCATTCAACTAGTCCTCTCTCGTCTAACTACAGTGCAATTATAGATGCATTTCTCATATCAAAGGCCATAAATGACCAAGTTCTCTCTGATTCTCTCACCTCTGATCTTGATCATATAATGTAATGGGGAAAGAGGTGGCTGGTTAATTTTAATGCATCTAAAACCAAGCTTCTATTTTTCCATTATAAACACTCTGATCCCCATCTAGCATCAATCGAAATGAATTGCTCTCGTCTTGGGGAGGCTCCATGTTTTGACAAGCTTCCAGGTCTAAACTTTACTCCTGATGTAGGAGATGGAACACGTACATCAAGTCTGTTGCCAAGGTTGCTTGAAAAAATGATGGGATCATTCTACCGCTCCAGTAGATATCTCACTGATGATGCAATTCTCTACTTGTATAAAAGCCAAATACGTCCAAGGATGGAGTCCTGTTGCCACATCTGAGCAGGAGCTGCTAGAAACACATTATCCTTCCTTGACAGAGTTCAAAATAGACTTTGTAGCCTAGTAGGGGATGCCCTTTTCTCTTCCCTGTAACCTCTTTTTTCACAGAAAGGTTGCAAGCTTATCTCTACTTTATCGTTATTTTTATAGCAAGTGCTCGTCTGAGCTCCAATCTATGCCCCCCCCCGTCCTGACTTTCACGAAAAACACTCGTCTAACTGAAACCACTATCAATAATTTTCCCCACTCTTTATCTGTGCCTAAGCCTAAACATAGATTCCAAGAACATAGCTTCTTTCTTAGAACTGTACGCTTGTGGAACGCCGTTCCATTTGCTTGCTTTCCAACTGACTACAATATGGTCGTCTTCAAGTCCAACATAAACAAGTTCTTGATGAGCCATCCTCTTAAGCAATCCAATTTACCAAATTTCCACAACTATCGATTACTACGACATGTTACCTTTGACCACTGTACACTCATTAACCTTTATCCTCGAGTGTCTCCGGGCCTTGATAAGTGGTGACTCCTTTGTAAAAAAAAAAAAAAATGAAAAATCTGTACTGTGAAATCTGATCAAACCGAACACATTAATTTCAAATCTTCATTAAATGTGATATGTATGTATTACTTAATTATTAAACAAGATTCGCTCGATTTAAATTTCATTTTAAAAGCCCTTAAGTTTATATTTTTTTACAAGGCAGATACCACTTATCAAGACCTGACGGCCACTCGAGAATGAGGGTTAATGAATGTAAAGTGGTAGTGCAATAACCATTAATGGCATAAGTTGTGTAGAAGTTGATTATTTAAAGGGACAGCTCCATAAGAACTTGTTTGCATTAGACTTGAAGGCTACGATATTGAACAATGGAATAATGTTCCACAGGTGGGAAGTTGTAGGAAAGAAACTTTGTTCATGGAAGGTTTTCCTGTAAAGGAAAATTAAGAAGCTAATGAAAAAATTAAAAAAAGATTTTAGTGAGTGGAATTTCGAAACAGGGATTTGATTCAACGACCAAGCCCAACAAATCAGAGGATTTACTAAAAACACTACATTTGTCCAGCATAGAGGTCATCCTGAGTACAAATCGACTACACTGGTATGATCATGTGACGCATTCATCACCATCGGTAAAACGTTGCAAAAGCATTGAATTTCTTGAAAATTTGGAAACAAATGATTCGACAATCGTGAAGACATGAAAGTAAATCTATTGTTTGTCGACCTGATCCTCTCTCTCTCTCTCTCTCTCTCTCTCTCTCTTTCTCTCTTTCTCTCTCTCTTTCTCTCTTTCTCTATCTCTATATATATATTTATTTCTCTCTCTCTCTATATATATATATATTTCTCTCTCTCTCTCTCTCTCTTTCTCTCTTTCTTTCTCTCTATCTCTTCCTTTTTCTTTCTCTCTCTCTCTCTCTCTCTCTCTTTCTGTCTCTGTCTCTCTCTATATATATATATTTCTCTCTCTTTCTATTTCTCTCTCTCTTTCTCTGTCTCTCTCTTCCTTTTTCTTTCTCTCTCTTTCTTTCTTTCTCTCTCCCTCTCTCTTTCTCTTTCTCTCTCTTTCTTTCTCTTTCTCTCATTCTCTCTCTCTTTCTCTCTCTCTCTTCCTTTCTCTCTCTCTCTCTTTCTCTCTCTCTTTCTCTCTCTCTCCTTTTTTTCTTTCTCTCTCTCTCTATCTCTTAACCCTTATCACACAGGGGAAAACATAACATTAAATGCATAGAACATCTTTCAAGAAGTGCGTGTCTGTCAGCGGGCGTTTTCATAATTTTTTTCATTTTTGTTTTCCATGACTGACTCTGCTTCGTTCCTTCCACGCAGGGCGTCCATCCACCTGCTGCACGTATGGACAGAGAAGCGAAGGCCCTTCTCTCACACTGCACGGCCCTGCTGGACACGTACAATGCTGGTTTTGAAGACATTGAAGAACATGCAGCAAATTATCTCGACCAGAAACAGGCAAGTCTCACATTTTCTTTTGTTGTTGACAAACATTGGATCAAACGAGATACGGAATTAAGTGTGTTTTTCTTTTATTCTTCGCCGGCTTGATTGATCCGAACATGACAAATGATGAACCTCTGCCTTTCCTCCACCTCTCTTTCTCGTTCTTTACATTTCTGCCTCCACCTTTTTTTTAGTTTTCTTCTTCTTCTTCTTCTTCTTCTTCTTCTTCTTCTTCCGCCTCCTCTCCCCTCTCTCTTTGTCTTTTTCTGGCCTAGGAATTTAGTTCCTTGCTAATTGAGTAAAAAGTGTCTTTGTGGCGGTGTTTGAATTCTTAGACCAACAGCAATGGTCACTTCCTGCACGGATTGGAAAATTAGAACTTGACGCAAGTCGAAGGCATGAAACACTAGTGTCTGTAGTGTGTGTGTATACGTCAAGTTTTAATTTTCCAATCAGTGCAGGAAGTGACCATTGCTGTTGGTCAAAGAATTCAAACACCGCCACGAAGCTACTTTTTACTCAATTAGCAAGGAACTAAACCCCTAGGTTGAACGATGTCAAAACATCATTAATTCACCATTCGCACAGCAGCAGCCGTATAGCGTAATGGTTAGAAGCTTTGACTGTTATTTGGGCGGTCGGGTTTCGATCCTGGCTTGAGGTAGTTGCCTGTCTAGCCGCACTGATGAGCTGTGATACAGTGAAACAGTACTTATATGGATGACTTTATATATACAGACACACACAGTGTAACCCAGATATAAAAGACTTTTTTTTCTTTTTTTTTTTACATAGGCATCACCACATTATCAAGGCCAAGAGGCCACTCAAGGATAAGGGTTAAAGAGTGTACAGTAGAAATTGGACAATATAGTAATCATTAGTAATGAAAATTTGGTAAATTTGATAACTTATATAGAACGGCTCATCAAGAACTTATTTACGTTAGACTTGAAGACAACCATATTGTACTCAGCCGGAAAGCAGGAAAACGGAAGACAATTCCACAGGCGTGCAGTTCTAAGAAAAAAGCTTTGTTCATGGAATCTACGTTTAGGTTTAGGCACAGATAAAGAGTGGAGGGAATTATTGATAGTGTTTACAGCTAGACGAGTTTTTCTTGTGAAAGTTTGGCGAGAGGGGACCATAGATTGAAGCTCAGTCGAAAACTTTCCATGAAAATAACGATACATCAGAGACAAACTCGCAACATCTCTTCTGTGAGATAGAGGTTGCAAGAAAGAGAAAAGGACATCTCCTACGAGGCTACGAAGTCTATTTTGAACTCTATCAAGGCAGGACAAGTCCTTTCTAGCAGCTCCTGCCCAGATGTAAAGACTTCAATTGGCCTGCGGCTCTCTTATATCCGTGTTTCTTATATCCGGTTTACCCTGTACATTAATACAGGCTCTTATTTGGGACCAGAGAAAATCTCTCTTATATCCATTTTTAAAAAATTATTATTCGGGTCTCTTATATCTGGGTTAAATTGTATATATATATATATATATATATATATATATATATGTATATATGTGTGTGTGTGTGCGTGTGTGTACTAGCAGATCGTTCAACGTTACCCAACGTTGCTTGGCAGTAGAATTTGCTTAAATATTAAATTTTAATTTATGCAACTGATAAAAGGATTAATTCTCTATTGAATATTATAATGTACCCAATATATAGTAGTGGTTTCAAAAGTTTTTTAAAAATATATGATTTGGATGCCATCAGCTAGAATCGAAACCAAAACATATAGCTCTCCAGCCTTATTCATTACCATCAGAGTAAAATTCATATGCATGTCAAAACTTTAAAAATTAACGTAGTATAAATATATATTTACGCATGCGTAGATTTTAAGGCAACTTACCCTGCCAAGTTCTAATTTTCCAATTTTGACTCCTTAGCAGCTATTTTTACCGGCTAAAAACAGAATCGAATTTGTACCACAGGTCCAAATTTATCATATATCAAGTTTCAA
>NC_136504.1:101467318-101497318 GCF_053919585.1 Euprymna scolopes | reverse complement strand
GTACTTGGCATTGTCCGGGTGTTTGGAGGTGTGTGTTGAGCAAAAAAAAAAAAAGAAAAAGTTTTATTAGGCAGGAAGGCTCGAACCTGTGACGCAAAGGCAGAAAAGAAAGTGAAAGAAAACCTGGCATCTAACTACTACGCTATGACGTCACAGGATGTGTAAAGCGTTCAAATTTAGCGATGTCATTCAAAAAGGTGACTTGCAGAAACGGATAGTTAAGTGAATGAGTTCACGCAGGCGCAGAAATGAGCGTCTGGCTGGAGGTCAGTTAAGCTGTCAGCTTTCTGCCCGTACTTGTTTCCCCACGATGTTGGGGAAAACCAGCTCCCCACCAAAAAGGGGGAGCTCTGTCAGTGTCCAAATGAATAGCAATTGTTTGATATGAAGGGTTTCTCCATATTGATCAAAGCTGATTGCCTTTCTTGACGTCCCGTCCGGAAAGGCCAGTCAGTTCAATTTGCTTCAATCAGTTTTGCTGTATTTATACGAGAAAGAGAAACAAACACGGGGAACCAGGGATTTTTTTTAAAGTCGATCAAAATAAAGATAGAGACGACGTCCCCTCTCGAATCATAAGTATTATAATCTTGGAAGTACAAGAAAAGTTCTCCAAAATAGACAAAATCAACACATAGAATACACGAGTATGTTTTCATCAGCGAGCAATCAAATTGTACATGTTCGTTCGCGCTTGTGAGCAATCGAAAAACCAGATAAATCAAATAAATTTTTTTTTATATACATACATGCACTGGCCTTTCAGTGTTGCTTCCTCATGGCGTCTTTTCCTGTGTGGCCGTCATCGTCTGTTTAGCTGGACGAATAAAGCTACTCAAGCATTAAACCACAAGGAGTACTTTGCTGAGTTCTCAGGGTTTTGTTTGGAGAGAGAATTTACTCACAAAGAGAGAGAAACTGATTATTTACTTAATTTTCTAACTTAAAAAATGAATCTATGCAAAGACGGACAAAGTCTCTAGGTAACATCTACTTAGATTATTGTTGTGGTTGCAAGGTTGAACAATAATTAGTAAGGAAATACAATGAAGACGCAAACAACAAGATAACGCAATAATAAGTGTATTAAGGAAAAGGTATATTTACAATATGTACAAATGACGGTGTCGAGTCAGAGAGTCTTGGTGGGAGGACATGTACGCTCTTCGGCGTCACTTCTGGTGGCATTTGAGTAAGACACACCAAGGCCAACCTAGGCTTGCCATTTATAGTGTTATGTTATTCGCATATGCAAATAAGTGGTTGCCACCACAACACCCCCCTCCCAAGATTTGAAGTCACACAGATTTCAATATCTTTTTCTTTTTGGGTTTACCATTAATGGTTCATTCACTTTTCTTTTCCTACCTAGCGAACGGAACATTTCGCTTTTTTCTAAAAATTGGGCTGGCGTTTTCTTAAAGTTCAAACAAGGCCTTGAATTTATTGCAGCGACCTAAGTTAGTCGTGAATGCCTCAGGAAATAATTCTTTTAAATCGTCTTTTATATTTACTGTTGTTGGAGAAGAACATTCTAATTTTTTACAGAATGTATTGATTGGCTTATCCCATAGTCCGAATTTCTCAATTAAATCTATTCCAAACAGATTTTCACTATTTTTTAGTACGAATATTTTTAATTTCTTCGAAATCCCTTTCAATTTTATCGGGAGGACAACTTCTCCTTCAAATTTTATACCACCACCAGTTACCGTCCGGGCTGCTTTACTAGTTTTCATCATGACCGGTTTTCCCAACTTTTTCCACGTATTCAGGTTTATTATAGAAACATCGGAGCCGGAGTCGAGTTGTAACTTTATTGATGTTTTAAATATTTCCACTTTTACGTATTTTCGCCGATCTTTGTCTAATTTTGTATTTGATTTTGTTTGCTGTACTCTCTTTCTGGTGTAATCTTTATATCTGCAGCAATCGCTTTTGTGTCCCACCTTCTTACAAATGTAGCATTTTTTCTTCTTATAAGGACAATCTGATTCCCAATGCTTTTCTGCACATCTCTTACAGTTATATCTAGGAAGAGGCTTGTTATATTGTGTACTATATTTATGGTTATTATCTTTGGAATATCCCGTTCCATTGCTTTTCTTTGTAAAGTTCTTGGTTGGTGCGTATGGTTTTCTAACTTTTCTTACATATGCCACTCCGGATTCTTCTATATTTTTTTAATCCTTTTTTAGTGTACCTATTTACTATGCCTCCCCACGGGACAGAGTTAGACACCAGGGTCGTTTTTTAACGTGGAGAAAAGGTACAAAAATAAAAATTGTCTCAGTTGTGAAGGATTTCTCCTCCACCGAAAGAGAACAAGAAATAGAAGTGCAGCATCTGAAGAACAGATACTACACTTTGATCTTGTCCCGACCCTTTCACAGTCCTCTGCTAGTTTCTGGAGGGTTAAATCTTGCTCAGATTCCAGCTTAGACAACACTCGTCTGCGTATTTCTGCATTTTTCGTGGAAACTAACCCTTGAGCGAAGATTAGACATTTAAAATCTTCTACCGTTAGTTCTGCAAGCTTAAAATTATTGCAGTTTTTATTGACAACTGATGCGTATGTCAAATAATCTTGGTTGTCCATCTTTCTTAGATTCATGCACAGCCATCTTTTATGAAAAAGAGATATATTTGGATTAAATAATTCTTTTAGTAATTTTACAGCTTCCATGAACTCTAATTCCGCAGTTTTTTTAGGTAATATGTAATCTACGAATTTGCTGTGTTCTGATGTACCCAATTTTCTGAGTAAGAGGCTCACTTTCTGACTATTTGGCCAATTTTTACAGTCCAGTTGAAAAACATCCTCGTATCTTGTGTAGTATGCTTCAAAATTCTTCTCTTCCTCAGGCACATAATGAAATGTGTCCATGCTATTAAAAATAGTTGTATGGGAGAAATTAACACTATCGACATTTTCTCGATTACTCTTTAGTAGTTCCAGTGTTTTAGCAAAACGTTCCTCTTGTCTGTCTTCATATTCCCATTGTAGTTTCTTATGCCTTTCTTCCTGTTCCAATTGCAGTTTTTTCTGCTTTAATTGCGCCATTTTCTGCTTTTTTTCTTGTTCCTGCTGCCATTTCAATAATCTGTCCTCTCTCTTTTCCTCGCGGTCAGCCTGTGCCTGTATTTGTGTTTGCAAAAGCTCGTTTTGTGTAGCTTGTCTGCGTTCATCCCGCTCAGCCTGTGCTTGTAAAAATTGCATGAACATTTTTGATAAGTCTTCCATGTTTTTTTTGTTTTTTTTTTTAGTGTGTAGTTAAAAAAAAAATTGTACCATGTACACTATACACCGGTTTGGGTTACAACAAAAAAGCAAATTGCTATAAGCTCCTGTTTTCAATAATAATATCGCTGCTTGCAATAATATATTCTTTTTGCGAGTCACGCTGCAAAAAAAAAAAAATAAAACAGGTTTATCTGGAATCACGAAATGGAATTGACTTTCCGTTTTTAGGCACTTACTAATAAGTAACTCTTTCCACAAAATAAAAGTTTGGTTTTTTTTTTTAATCGAGTCACAATTGAATAAATGTATGCAGTACATTTAGTTCTTTGAGTTTTTTTCTCTAGTATTTTAGTAATTAAAATACCTCTTAAATTGAGATTACCTTTTTTTCCCGTGACGTTTTACTGTATTATCCGTTATTCAGTGACAACTTCAAGAAAAAATATCCTTTCCTTGAATTTTAGTTTTAGCTGTGGTATTTCCTTTTAGTACCGACGTCAACCAAAACATTAATTAAAAAGTCCTTTAGTTGTTGTTTTGTTTACGGAGAACAGTAATTAGAATCCACTGGTGAACTTTTTTCGTAGGTTACTTCCTTGCTTTTCGTAATACGAGTCTGACCTGTCGTTTTTGCGACAGAACAAAGTTCGCTTTTCGTTTGCAAGTTGGTCCTTAGTAAGATTTGTCGTGTAGCGACAAACAAAAATTCACTTTTACATTCGTTTGCAAGTCGGATTCCCAGAAAACGGCGTAAATTGTCGCTTTTGCCACGTTAGAGTTTTTTTTTTTCACTTGAGTTGAAACTTCTCTTTAGCGTAAAATCCGTTTGCTCGTCAACACTTTGCATTCCTTAAAAAAAATGGTCAACCTTTGCATTGTACTTTTTTTTTTTATAGTTCTTCGTCAAACTGTTATATTTGACGCTTCATATCTCGTCGCCAACTGTTGTGGTTGCAAGGTTGAACAATAATTAGTAAGGAAATACAATGAAGACGCAAACAACAAGATAACGCAATAATAAGTGTATTAAAGAAAAGGTATATTTACAATGTGTGCAAATGACGATGTCGAGTCAGAGAGTCTTGGTGGGAGGACATGTACGCTCTTCGGCGTCACTTCTGGTGGCATTTGAGTAAGACACACCAAGGCCAACCTAGGCTTGCCATTTATAGTGTTATGTTATTCGCATATGCAAATAAGTGGTTGCCACCACAACAATTATCTACATTATTATGTGTCATCTGCACAGTTTGGTTTCTCATATCATTGTTACTTTATCGTTAATCATTTTAAACGGTGTTGTTACATTTTAATACTCAGACCCAACACGTTGGGTCTTAGACAGTCACAAGGAAACAAGCAAAAGTAAGAAATTCGACTAAGATTTTTTGTTAACATTAAATGCATTTATTCATGATTTTTCCAAAATAGTGCATTGCGTCTTGTTTTAAAAGTCTCCTTAGTTCATCTCGTCTGCGATGTACTTTACAAAACCCTGCCATCTCGACACGAGCCTGAAAGTTTCTCGCTGTCACGGGCCACACGTTGATCTTACACAGGCACGGGCTTTTTCCAGTCTTCTGCCATCCACGTGTGTTCCTTTTTGTCTCTCTCTTTTTCTTTTCCTTCATTTCTTTTGCTGTGACGTCACATTGCATACCGGCTTGGTTATTTGCACATGTGTCATACAGCTGCTGCTACTAACACGCCTTAGTGACTCTATTGCATAATGGTCGTTCGAGCATACTAATTTTTTCTCCTTCCACTTCCTCTCTCTGGGTTGATTGTCTTCCCTTTCTTTGTCTCTCTCATGATTTTTTTTTTATTAAGCTAAAGCTGATTTTCCTTCTCTTGACAGTTCTCTCTGAAAACTGAAAATGTTTCTTTTTTTTTTCTTTACAAAGGAGTCCCCACTTATTACGGCCCAGAGGCCACTCGTGGATAAGGGTTAATGAGTGTACGGTATTCAATGGGACAATGCCGTAGTAATCATTAGTAGTGAAAATAGTAAAAGAAAATGTGTGGCGGGAAAAATTTAAACCGAGCGTTGTAACAGCCGCAGACTAATTTCCCTCTCTAATCTATCTATCTATCGTGGCCACAAAGTTCGTGTCCAATTTAGTACAACGTTATAACTGAAAGCTGAATCACCATGTGAAAAGTTATACAATTTTTTTTTTTTTTTCAATTTCTTTTTATAATCTGAAACTTAAGTCTGTAATCGATTATATTAACAGGAAAAAATAAAAAAAAATAAAAAAGTGGAATTTATGAAATTTAGATTAGGGGGGCAATCTCGACAACGTCCGCCTTTTTTTCTATTTTCTTTTTTTTAACGGGAAATTGTTAGATGTAAGTACAAGTTTGTTTTTCACGACTTTTTTTTTTTCAGTAAAGTTTTTTTTTTAGGGGGGGGGCGTCCACAGAATTTTTTTTAAAAACAGTTATATCTTCCTTTGAATTAGAATCGTCTTGATCGGGATCACTGATTAGCAATTACTTTTATCATGGGAGAGAAACCAAAAAGAGAAAGGTTGTTGAGGCAAATTCTTTCATAAAAGTTGCATTTGATGACAGTATTTACTATCGGAGAGTAGAAAGATGCTTTTGGGTTTATTTTTGGCAGCCGTGTGACTCTCGTTTCCCGGCACTTCTTCATTATGATGTAACGTTGTTGGGGAACCAACACGTTGTAGCCTCAGTTGCAAAGTAGGCAAAGAATAGAAAATAACTCGCTGTTTTGTTGTTGTTATTGTACAACGATATTTATTCTCTCATTACCACTGTGAAGTCCCTGACGTGATCGTCTTCTCGAACATGCTCTTGAACTTCGCCCACGACTCTAGCAGGATCGTCTTCTCGAACATGCTCTCTAATTTTTTAAAATCTTTTTTTCCTTGTCATGACGTCATTTCGCTCACAGCTCAGTATTCGCATCTAGCTGTCCGGTCTATGTTACGAAAATCAAGATATTGAATTTCAAGTAAAGCCGATGGTATCTCCTTAATTGTTATGTCGCAGTAATGAGCATATCCAAAAATTACGAAAAACGATAGGGTAGAAAATTAATTATTAATTAAAACAGTTTTCGAAGACGATTAGCGAAATCTGAGTTTTGCTAAATCGGCTTAAGATTTTCAAAGTTTTCACAAAATTATTACCCCCCCTCCCCCTTGTCACGAGGTCAATTGTCCTGTTTCTTTTATTTTTTAGCAAAACTCAACTTTTGCTAATTGTATTTGAAAACTGGAATACTGCTGTCAGTGACAGAAATCTGCAAAACAGGAGCATCCTGGAGAACATTCACCAACAAAATATGTGGAGTAAACCAAATGAATTACTGCGAGAGGCTGAAGGAGCTGCAATTGTATTCACTACAATGCAGGAGGGAACGATATATTATGATCTATATATGGAAAATCTTGGAAGGGAGGGTTCCAAACACAACAATAGTAGAAATAACCCACCAGCAACGAGGGAGGCTGTGATGTATAAAAACCACACTTGGGACTACACAGAGGATCGATCCCTCATCTGCCACAGATTCACCTACAATGGCACAAGACCATTCAACTGTATTTGAGCCGCAATAAGAAATATAAGGAGAGTCTCCCCCGACACTTTCAAGAAACAATTGGACATCTGGCTGGAAAAGATACCTGATCAGCCACCAACACCTGGCTACCCTAGTCCAAACCTCAATCGTCTAGTGGACTAGACCTCTGCATGAAGTGGACAGCATGGATGCAGTGGAGCTTCAGCTCAGCTGTGTCAGTAATTGATGGAATAACGCAAACTACTACTACTACTACTACATTAATAACTGATTTTCTACAGTATCGTTTTGTGTAATTTTTGGATATGTTTATTATTACGACATGAGAATTAATTAGATACACCTGGCTTTACTTGAAATTCAATATTTTGATTTTCAAATTTCTCTATTATAACGAAAAAGCGCACATTGTTCTTATTCTTCAAATTCCATGAGCGATATTTCTGACAAGGGGGGAAGAATTGCTGTTTTCTGGGTCATAATATATCCTATCTATTACTAGCATTTCAGCCTGGCGTTGCCCGGGTGTTTGGAGGTGTATGTTGAGCAAAAAAAAAAAAAAAAGGGTAATTTTTTTTAATTTTGACACCTATTATGACCCCTTAACATTCATTGTTTTGGGCTCAAATCAAGTTATTAAGTTAGACCCATGTGCAAGGAACATATATCTAAAATTTCAAGTGTTTAAACCCAAAATTGTCGGAGGAGTTTGGTAGAGTTCTCAAATGGCCAAATTGTTGAACTTTGCCCTCTTAATCGCCAAATTTCTGTCCGAAAACCGATTACAAAGATTTTCCCAAATCTCAGTATCCTGTATATAAAAATTTCGAGTCTGTAGACTGAAAATTGACAGAGATATTGTGTAGGGAAATATACACAGACAGACACACACACACACACACACAGACATTTTCACTTTTATAGATATACTAGCATGGGTACCCGGCATTGCCCGGGTGTTTGGGGGTGTATGCTGAGCAAAAACAAAAAAAAACAAAAAAGGGGGTAATTTTTTAAACTTTGACCCCTATTATAACCCCTGAAAATTAAATGTTTTGGGCTCAAATCTAGTTATTAAGTCCAAGGAACCTATATCTAAAAAGTGTGTAGACCCAAAATTGGAGGAGGAGTTTGGTAGAGTCCTCAAAGGTCAAATCATTGAACGTTGACCCCTTAACAGCAAAATTTCTGGGCGAAAACCGATCACATCGATTTTCCCAAATCTCAGTACCCTGTACATCAAATTTCGAGTCTGTTGACTAAAAATTGACAGAGTTATTTCGTAGGGAAATGTACACAGACAGACACACACACTTTCACTTATATATATATGCTAGCATTTACGCCCGGCGTTGCCCGGGTCTTTGGATGTGTATGTTGAGCAAAAAAACAAAAAAAAAAGTGGTAGTAGGAAGGCAGGCTCGAACCCGTACTGCAAAGGTGGAAAAGAACGGGGTAAAACCTAACGTTTACGCTGTTACGACCACCGCCAAACCGGAAGCGACATTTTTTTAAATTAAGGCTAAACAATCTAAAGGAGAAGATAACTTTAAAAAATATCGGCAAAAAAAGTGGCCCCCCCCCCTGTAGAAAAGTGCCTAGTTGAAGGGGAAGATATTAATGTTTTTAGCCAATTTTTCGATATTTGTCGTATGAAAGGTCGAACTTCAAAACGATACTGATCTTGGTAAAATTCGTCGCCTCTATTGAAAGTTTTAGGCAGACATACAAACAGACATACATACATACATTTATATATTGGTAACTAAAAATTTTACACCCAAACTAATGAAAAAGCTTTCCCTATCTCTGAATACCTTTTATGTAAAATTTCAAATATTTAGACCAGAAATTGTCTGAGTAATTTGGAAGAGACCGCAGAGGTCAATTTGTTTTTAACTTTGACCCCTGTTATGACCCCTTTAAATTTATTGTTTTGGGCTCAAATTAAGTTATTAAGTTAGATCCATGTCCAATGAACCTATATCTAAAATTTCACGTGTTTAGACCCAAAATTGTCGGAGGAGTTTGGTAGAGTTCTCAAATGGCCAAATTGTTGAACTTTGCCCTCTTAATCGCCAAATTTCTGTCTGAAAACCAATCACATCGATTTTCCCAAATCTCAGTACCCTGTGTATCAAATTTCGAATCTGTAGGTTAAAAATTGACAGAGTTATGTCGCAGGGAAATGTACACAGACACACAGACACTTTCACTTATATATGGACTAGCATGGGTGCTCGGCGTTGCCCGGGTATTCGGAGGTGTATGTTGAGCAAAAAAAAATTTTTTAAAGTGGATCAATTTTTGTAAATTTGACCCCTTTAAATTCATTGTTTTGGGCTCAAATCAAGTTATTAAGTTAGATCCAGTATATCTAAAATTTCAAGTGATTAGACCCAAAATTGTCGGAGGAGTTTGGTAGAGTTCTCAAAGGTCAAATCGTTGAACTTTGACCCCTTAATCGCCAAATTTCTGGTCAAAAACCGATCACATCGATTTCCCCAAATCTCAGTACCCTGTGTATCAAATTTCGAGTCTGTTGACTGAAAATTGACAGAGTTATTGCGTAGGAAAATGTACACACACAGACGCACAGACAGACACGTTCACTTTTATAGATATATAGATAGATTTATCGTTGCTAAGTTTTTGACGTTGACGTAGCATCTTTTAGCTCCTTACATGAAGTGGCTTCATACTTTGGAGCGATTTCCATTAAAAAAAGAAAAAAAAAAGAAGAAAACTTTTAAAAAATGTTAACAGCATGTACAAATCCTGGAGGCAAAAAGTGCCATATCGACCTTGACCTGCACTATTTTTATACATTTTGTTCTATAAATATTTTCCAGCAGTAAAAAAAAAACCCCCAAAGAAAACAAAAACACCTGAAAGAATGCAACGCCAACGTTTAATAAAATGCACGAGTATGCTGCGAATTATAGAAAACAATTCGAATGTTGCAAAGTCTTCAACATGTACTGCCTTGGACGTATTCTAAACATCGGTCTCTCCTAAACCACATCATCCGTGATAAAACATCACCAGCATCACAGAGATTCTTCACGGATTCCGTTATGATCTTCAAGGTCTTGAAGAGGAATTCATCTACAAGCGGGTAGCCCCAGTTGCACCCACTGACAGGAGGAAGCGGAGAGTCGGCCAACTGAAAAATAAGATTGGAACAGAGATGTTGGATGGCCACCACGATTTTTTGGTGTTTGTCATTGAAACTAGAAATGTCTGAAGTGGGCGGACCAACTTGACGCGGCATGTGATGAACTCATTTGTGTAACATTTGAACGTTGAACAAAACAGTTCACACATTGTCATTTCCAATAAATGCGTACGGTGCACACGTGCGTTTTCATCAGTGAGCGATCAAGCGATCATCGTCACTATCATCATCATTATCGTCGGCGGCGTCATCATCATCTTCATCATCATCATAAAGTAGTGTCCTGCCTGGTACAGGCATTGACGGCTATGGCTCTCCATCCATCTATCTGTCTCTCTCTCTTGAAGCATTCATGAATTCATTGTTGCTCACTATTTTTTATCTTATCCAGGTAATCAGACTGCCCACGTATGTTTTTCGCTGTCGTCCTCTGCATCTTCTACTCATAATCTTTCCTGTCAAGCTAATCTGTTCTATTCCGCTTTTTCTGTAGACACGGCCTATGAATCTCATTTGTCTTTTTCTCAAAAACGGTAAGCACGACAGTATCCAAGAAACCACAAGCTCCAACATGCAAACTAAAATGTCGCAATGTACCAGTTAAACAAGTTGATAAATTCAAATATTTGGAACATTGGATCACATCTGATGGAAGGTACACGACTGAAATATAAAGTCGCATATCGGCAGCCAAAGTCACCTTCAAGAGATTGTCATCAATCATGACCAACAGAAACATTAAAATAGACACCAAATTCCGACATATTCCGAATGTATGTATGGTCTGTTCTATTATACGGTTGTGAGTGCTGGACAATCACCAACACTAGAGGCAACTGAAACTTAGTTCTTGAGGAGAATTTTGAAGATATCCTGGACAGAAAAGAAAACAACTCATTAGGTGTTAGAAATAGCAAATACAGGAAGGAACGATACGAAAAAAAGATCAAGTAATCAGATAAATGAAATAAAATCTCTTTTATACATACGTGCACGGTTGCTGGTCTTTCATACCTTTTCGTCAACACTTTTCCATGAGTTAGTCGTAATCCTCTTGTGGTTGTTGATCTTCTGTTTAACTTATAACAAATCTACTCATGCACGGAAACGCAGTGGAGATTTGCTGAGGTTTCAAAGGTTTTATTTAGAGACAGAGGGTTTATTCATGGGAGAAGAGAACAATATCTAATTAATCCATTACTTCTTAACTTGTAGTTAAAAAAAAAAAAAAAAAAAAAAAAATCGTGCAAACCTTTTACCACTGGCAACGCCCGCTTCAGAGAGTGAAAGAAGAAGAAGAGAATGGCCACTGCGTCTATTTATAGACTAGAGATCATGGGAAGAGTATGCAAATAACTTTGGACGGTTTTGTCCTATAAAAAGCCTGTATTTGGGAGAGAGGGTGTCTTTTTTGTTTGGCAGAAGCAATTGCTGTCAGAAGTGCATTGGACTGCAGGATTGAAGAGTGAAGATTGAGTTGTGGAGTCATTGTATTTAACCACACTTATGTTTTAACAAGGACGACGTACAAGCAGAGTCTCGAGGCAACATTCACTTAGATTGTCTTTATATTGTCGAACGCATGTCGCCTGTTTCAGACTGATTTTTAAAAATCATTTTGTTTCTCTTCTCAAAGACGTGACGTCAGCATCTCTTATATTTCGACACTTACATTTCTAGCGCATTTTGTCCAAGGAGCTAACATTTGATGCCCCCCCCCACTTCAATCACGCTAATTGTAACTGGGTATATCTCCATTTACTGCCAGTTTATCCTGCTATATACTAATGTACCACTTGCCAAAATTCGTACTAGTTAACTAGATTTCTACTTACTTATAACAATTTGGAGCCGGCTCAACCCATCATGGGTGAATGTCAGTACAGTTATAGTAATCTGAATTAGGGTTAGGTTTAGGGTTGAGTATAACATGGAAGATGTCAGTAGTGACCAGTGTGGAACTTCAAAGTTCATCCTCTAACCTCTTATCAGATTTCAGACTAGTGAATCTGTTTACTACTTAGACCACACATCTGGCAACAAATGCAAGAAACAACATAAAAAGCACCAAAAGATCGTTTGAATAAAAAAAAATATGAACCTGACCCCAGGCACCTACATGGGAAGAAACAACAAACTTGCTCAATTGTCAAAAAAAAGATAAATTTATATTTGAAAAATCATTTTCGTCAAAAGGTTACACAGGTGTAATCAAGTTTGACAAAAATCAAGTCAGTTCAGTGAAACGATACTGACCGAATAAAACGCTCTTGAGATGTGGTTACAGTGACAATACCGTCTCAAGAAAGCGCTTCAGTTGGTCACAAATAGTTATATAATGAGAATCTAGAAAGAATAGCAGGATTGGTTGACGATTTGAGACCCAGAGAAGAATTAATCCATTGAATTTCCGTTGCATCTGCCTTCCTAACAGCCAACCATTCATCACTGTCACCAATAATGATATATATTTTATATTTTCATATATCAGTGTGCTGTCATTGTTTTAAGCACAACAGAAATATAACAAATCGTTCATTTCTTATTTTTTTTATCTGGTCGCAGATGAACAAAAATGGACTGTGAAGATTTTCTGCCAAATGAAATAAACTTATTTTTTTATGTGGCACTTGACAACTTGCAACATTTTAACATTAAACAAAAGTTTGCACTTGGTCGTTTTTTCATAAATGCGTACTTTTACAAACGTATGTTCTCACTCGTGAACATAAAAACACAATGAACGCTTGCTACGTTTTCCAAGGTTTTATTAGAGAGAGAATTATTCATTGGGCGAGGGGGGGACCATGTAAATTATTTTTTGCTTAATTTTCTTAACTTCCTCTTAAGGATGGACACTGATAGACGCAGCCGGGCAAACATCGAGATGACATTAGCTTAGATTCTCTATACATTGTTGGATACATCCTACTCGTTTCGCATCCTGACACAAACTGATTTTGTTACTTTGATGATACCTGTTATGTTTGACGTTCATCTTCGTCGCCAACTGTTATGTTTGCAGGTTGAACCAAATAACGTATAAGGCAATACGAATGAAGACTCAACAAACAAAGGTAGATCAATAAGATGTGTATTAGGAAAAGTATATTTACAGCATATTTACATAATGGTTGTTAGGTAAGAGAGTCTTGGCTGGAGAACATATCTGCTCTCGGCTCAGCCTTCGGTGGCTTCTAGTTAACACACACTCAGACTAACCGAGTCTTACTATTTATGTGTAATATTATCCACATATGTAAATGAGTGGGTGCCACCACAACAATACCATTGGAGCACAGGGTGGTACAGGTGCTGGTGGGATTTCAATAATTAAGAGTGGATGGATTAAGTTCAGGGAAGTTTTGTCATTACTAACCAGCAGAGCGTTGCTATTAATGTTGGGGTGTCACTCCTACAGATTCTGATGATGGGCTATTCCTGACGTCACTTCCGGTAACCAGTTTCTGCAATCGAGCAGCCTGGAGCTGAGAGTCAGAGGGAGTGAGTCGTAACCTTACTTTGTCGTTCAAGTTGAGTGGAGTCCCAATCAACGAATATACGTTTCTGAATTTTCTGATAATATATTTCACTGTTTCCAAGCCTTCTCGTTCTTTTTTTCAACATTCTAATCACAACAATTAATGAATGTTAAACTCATGATGGTGATGATGATGATGATTATTATTATTATTTTATTTATTTTTTTTTTAGAAGAGATAGGTAGTCACTTAGTAAGGAAGTTAAAAGGATGGGTTTGAAAGAAAGAGAGATAAATAAAGACCTGTCCAGAAATAGGTTTGTTTCAAAGTCAATTTCTAAGGCTGTTCAACACATGCCAGTATATATTATTCAACAGTTTATATAGGGAATAAATAAAGAAATCTGACATTTTGAATAATGTATATTATGTGGCGTAAGCAATAGAACTTAATTATCTCCCCCTGTCAACTTATCTCTTTTTTTTTTAGTAATTTTGTGATTTTACTTCCTTTCACAAATTTATTTATTTATTTTTTTTTTTTTTTAATTTTTTTTTTTTACACAGGCATCACCCCATTATCAAGGCCAAGAGGCCACTCCAGAATAAGGGTTAAAGAGTGTACAGTAGAAATATGACAATATAGTAATCATTAGTAATGAAAATTCGGTAAATTTGTTAACTTATATGGAACGGCTCATCAAGAACTTATTTACGTTAGACTTGAAGACAACCATATTGTAGTCAGCCAGAAAGCAGGAAAACGGAAGAAAATTCCACAGGCGTGCAGTTCTAAGAAAGAAGCTTTGTTCATGGAATCTACGTTTAGGTTTAGGCACAGATAAAGAGTGGGGGGAATTATTGATAGTGTTTTCAGCTAGACGAGTTTTTCTTGTAAAAGTTTTGCGAAGGGGGGACCGTAGACTGAAGCTCAGTCGAACACTTTCCATGAAAATAACGATACATCAGAGACAAACTCGCAACATCTCTTCTGTGAGATAGAGGTTGCAGGGAAGAGAAAAGGACATCTCCTACGAGGCTACGAAGTCTATTTTGAACTCTATCAAGGCAGGACAAGTTCTTTCTAGCAGCTCCTGCCCATATGTGGCAACAGTACTCCATCCTTGGACGTACTTGGCTCTTATATATTTGCATTAATAAATATTTTTCTACCTTATCGCTTCTCGTAATTTTTGGATTGTCATTGAAATCAGTGAAATTGCCCATTTTTCAATCAATTCGATTGATAACCTGCTCTAGTTGAGGAACCCCTTCCCCTCGATATACCAAGAGGAAGTTTCCCTGCAACGAGTTAGTCCACAATACATTGTAGTCTACAAACAAAAGATAGATACGAATACGACTTTATTATCTATATATCTATAAAAGTGAAATTGTATGTTGTCTGTGTGTGTGTGTCTGTGTGTGTGTGTGTGTGTACATTTCCCTACCAAACTACTCTGTCAATTTTCAGTCTATAGACTCGAGAGTTGACATAAGGGGTATTGAGATTTGGGAAATCTTTTTAATCAGTTTTCAGCTAGAAATTTAGCTGTCAAGGGGTCAAAGCTCAACGATTTGACCTTTGAAAACTCTATCAAACTCCTCCACCAATTTTAAGTCTAAACACTTGAAATTTTAGATGTAGGTTACCTGGATATGAGTACAACTTTTTAATATATACATACATATGCACACAAAATTATGAACAGTACATAGGGCCCGAGCAAAGCCGGTCTGAACTGCTTATATATATATGTAAGAGTTTAACGGTTAAATATTTTCACACAGACACACATACATCTACTGTTTTTATTTTTATAGATAGAAGAAAATGGCGTCCTTTAAAAACGGGGGGGGGGACAAAAATACAGATTAATTTTCTGATTCATTAATGGCAATACAGAAACCCTATTCTGTAATAGTCATAAATAAGGACTTATTTTTTCTCACGTATAAATCTCTCTGCTAGACGACTTGGCTACACACTGTCCAATCAGGTTGCAGGGCGCATTAATTTCATCCATTATTTTCATGAAGAACTTCCTGGAGAACTTCTTTAGCCCCTTTGTGAATCACAGTCGGTGAGCAGGGAGAGAAGTAAAGAGAGAAGACCTTTCTCTCTCTCTCTCTCTCTCTCTCTCTCTCTCCCTCTCCCTCCCTCCCCTTATCTATCTCTCCCTCTCTTCCTCTCTCTCTTCCCCCCTCTCTCTCTCTCTGTTCTTTTCCACAGGACTTTTTCGCCTGAAATCAACTGCTGACTGATCTTCAACACCCTTAAGAAATTTCCTTTCGTTTCTTGGACACTTTCTTCCAGTTAAATAAATCCTGTCGCCATTGTGTTAAAAGAAGTTTTGGTTTTCCTTCCATGCGACCTTTTCGTTTTCTGCTCGTATCTCACGTTACTATAACCCTAACCCACACAGACACTTTGGCAAGCAATTCCCTCTCTCTCTCGCAGAAAGAGACGTCGCAACTCTCTCTCTCTCTCTCTCTCTCTCTCTCTCTCTCTCTCTCTCTCTGCTCTTTCGTTAATTACATGGCAGGTACTTCACTGAGCTTCAACCTATGGGTCCTTCTTACAAAATTACATTCTCAACAAATAGCTACATCGTCTGTCAATAATTTCCCTTCCTCTCTATCTGTGCCTCAAACTAAAAGAAAATTCCATGAGCAGAGTTTCTTTCCATAGAACTCTCTGTCTTTGGAACACAATACTTGCCAGTTGACTATGACATGGTCGTTTTTAAGTTTGATAAATAATAAATAACTTCTTGTTGAGCCACCCTCTTAAATAATTAAACCCTATCCAACTTCCACCATTACTGATCCTCACGGTGTTGTCTCACCTTCTACTCAGTACTCATTAACCCTTATTCTCGAGTGGCATTTGGGCCTGGATAAGCGGTCCTTGATATGACCTTAAACTATATCCGATGGTGAGGCCCCAGCTTGCGAGCTTTGTGGAGTGTGTGTGGAGCCACCCTTTAATTGCCATTGCTCCCAGGTCCACTCTGACCCAGAGTGGTAGTACCTATTAGAGTCCCAACTATGGGTTGAATAGAAACCGACTTAAAAAAAACAAATATATTTTATTAAAAAATTGTTCTTCAAAATCACTGGATTCGGCATTAAATAACCTAAAAAGGGTTGATATGCCGTAAAACAAAAACAAACAAACAAAAGCCTGGATAAGCGGTGACTCCGCCACCTCCAGTAAAAAAAAAAATAAAAACAAGTTTCTGATATGTCAGTGCTGAACTGATGTGGAGGTGATCAAAAGTGTAATTGACTGAGAATTAATATTATTATCGTGCAGAAGAGTCTGTATCATGAGGAAGGAGTTAAAATAATAATAATCCCCCCCCCCATTGCCACATCACTGAACCCCCACTCTCAAAAAAAAAAAAAAAAGAAAGAAAACCAGCCAAGTAGAGTCAAGGAGGAAGGAAAGGCCGAGGAGAGAGCACTGACCAGATCTCCGCTGGATAAGTGCGAAGAGAACTGGAGCCTTGGGGAGGCTTATTGCCACTCAAATTCCAGTGAAGACCAATAGCTGCTACCAATGAGAAATCAATGGGAAGCAACTGTTGCAATAATGCAAATTTATTTGCCAATACTATCGAAAGAGGTGGAGACTACTGGAAATCTGGGGAGACTTGTTGTCACACAGCTTCCAGGGAACACCACAGGTTGTTTTCAAGGAGAGATCTTTGATAACCTGTGTGAAAGCTCCTTGTGAGCCAATAATAATAATAATAATAATAATAATAATAATAGTAATAATAATAATAATAATATTAATAATAAAATCCTATGGGATATGGAAATACAAACAGACAAACTCATCCAAGCAAGAAGACTGGATGTCGTAATAATCAACAAGGAAGAAAAGTCAAATCGTAAACTTTGCTCTTCCAGCTGACCACAGGGTGAATGTCAAAGAAAAGAAACTGAGCAAATACACAGAGCTAGCCAGAGAACCAAAAGGAATATGGATGCTGAAAAAAATCAAGATAATACCTATAATAGTAGGAGCACTAGGAATAATTCCGAAAAACTTTGAAAAAAAGAATGGGAGAAACTGGAATTAGAAAAATGGCTGGAAAGATACAACGAATAACAATAATGCAAACAGCTGAAATATCAAGGAAAACCCTTGAATGCGGAAACTAATACACATGAGCCATATGTGCCGGCCAGACAAACTGCTGCAGAGGCAAAAGATGAAGCGTTACATGGAAACAAGAACTTTGAAGCTGCGTATCTATAAGTCCGCTGTCCCATCCCCCCATTTTCCTCATCATCGACCCCCACCTCACCCAAAGAGTGATGCCAAATAGTTGAGAAGGGTCAAGGAAGATGGAAAGACTGAGGAGAGAGCACTGACCAGACCTCCGCTGGACAAGTGCAAAGAGAACTAGGAACTTGAGGAGGCTTATTGCCACTCAAATACCAGTGGAGACCAATGGCCGCTGCCAGAGAGAAATCAATGGTAAGGCGGCCATTGCGATAATGCAGAAACTGCTACAGATGTAAAGCACAAAGAAACATCACATGGAATCATGAAAACTGAGACTGTATGAACCTGCCCCCCCCTTTTTTGTGCGAGTGGGTGTCACAATAAACTGGCGCCACACCAAATAAGTGAGGAGGGTCAAGGAGAATGGAAAGACTGAAGAGATAATGCACTAGCCAGACCTCTACCGATTGAGTGCAAAAAGAACTGGGACATTAGGAAGGCTTATTGCCACACAAATTCCAGTGAAAACCAATAGTCGCTGCAGATAAGAAATCAATGGTAAGCAGCTGTTTCAATAACGCTAATTCTTTTGCAAAGATTACCGAAAGAGGTGGAAAATACTGAAAATCTGGGGAGACTTGTTGTCACTCAGCCTCCAAAGACCACGACAAGTTGTTCTCAAAAAGAGAAATCTTTGATGATAGCCTGTGTGACTACACCTAGCGAGTAAATAATAAATAAATGCTATCAAAATGAATTTAAAAAGGAAGGTGCTTCTTCGTTATAAGAGTGAAATTCGAAAATCGAAATATTGAATTTCAAGTGAAACCAATGGTATCTACTTAACTGTTATCTCGCAATAATGAACATATCCAAAAATCACGAAAAATGATAAGGTGGAAAATTAATTATTTATGAAAATAGTTTTCGAACACAATTAGCGAAAATTGAGATTTGCTAAAAAGAAACAAAGAAGGAAACCGAAGAGTTCAACTCGTAACAAGGGAGGTAATATTTTTCTTAAATCTTAGGCCAACCTAGTAAAACTCAATTTTTCGACAATTGTCCTCGAAAACTAATTTTCTTGATAATTAATTTTCTACCTTATCGTTTTTCATGATTTTTGGATATGTTCATTACTGTGACCTAAGTCGAGATAATGCCATGGCTCATCCTTTACGTTGTCAGGTGGAAGTATGCAATATCATGGAGTGACTTATGTTCTTGGTTATTTATGTTTCTATCTTCCTCCACTTGTTTTTATTTCTGACTCAGCATCTTCTAGCAAATATAGTTGTCCTCCATTGTCATTCCGTTGTTCGTCTGTCACAATATTAAATCGCTTTATATTCTCTTAACGCTCTCTTTTCTTGATGCGCAATCGCTGGCCGCCACATCAGCTGTTATCATTCACGATTTAGCTTATACAAGTCAGATCTGGCTTCTCACATCTGACAGCGAAACCTATTCAATCAGAATTCAATAAAATGAAACACTTCCATATGATCACCGCCATAGTAAGCTTGAAACACGCAATATGATAAGTATATATATATATATATATATATATATATATATATATATATATATATATATATATTAGTGTTGGGACGATTAATCAGAATCGACATCGGGAATCGGAACTATCGGAACTTTCTTGGTGATATCAGAATCGGTATCGGATTCGGAAAAATGTGTACCAATTTTCCGATGCCAAAAACGATTCCTTTATTTATCGTTTATTTTATTTGATTTTGTTTGAAAGAAAATCTTCCACTGCTGGTAGATATAATAAAATAAAAAAAAAATATTTATTAATTTTAAGCTACCAGTAAAGCTAAAAGCAATAAACCACCCGACAAGTATGTTTTTTTTACGTTTCGAGAAAATATATGCACATTTAACGTGTGTTTTTACTGTAATCGCAACAAAATAACAGCTAACAACTTTATAGTAAAGTTTTTAGAGATTTATAAAGAATCGGAATCGGTAATTGTATCGAAATCAGGAATTTAGTACGGAATCGGTAATTGTATCAGAATCGGGAAATATATTTGAATCGTCCCATCACTAATATATATATATATATATATATATATATATATATATAAAATGGGTTAAGAAATTCCAACGAAAGAAAGATGTATATTTAAATAAGGGAATAGTCACCAACAATGTGTATTTTTTAACATTATTTTATTATTCTGTGTCTTGGTTTTTCATTGAGAATAATGTTTGGATCATTGTAATAATGTTTTTACATCATTGAAATCGTTTTTACGCGTTTCAGACGAATTTCTGATGAGGACGCTTCACAGAACGTCTGAAACGCGTAAAAACGATTTCAATGATTTAAAAACATTATTACAATGATCCAAACATTATTCTCAATGAAAAACCAAGACACGGAATAATAAAATAATGTTAAAAAATACACATTGTTGGTGACTACCCCCTTATTTAAACATATATATATATATATATATATATATATATATATACATATTTTTATATATATATATATATATATATACATATTTATATATATATATATATATATATATATATATATATATATATATATATATATATATATCATTCAAATATGATGGTGCTTGAATATATGGTTAAGTGGCAGTTTTAGTCATTTAGGACTGTTTTAAAGCTTCACCGCTCACTCATTTTTGCGATTAAATTTCAAACAATTATTACAGTTTATAGATCACCTTCTCAGCTATATTGTGAAAAAGAAATCCAGTTTTCGTTCAGTAAAACAAAAGTTATGATAAATTTACTGGTGTTCAAAATCGTAAAAATTCGTAAGGAGGTGAGCGACGTTTTTTATGACTGATTTCCATAGCAACCACGCACTTCAGCAACTAGTGTTACTACTAATTCACCGCTCTCGTGAAAAGAGAAGTAACAAGTGAAACAGAGAGAATGAAAGTAGACGAGTGCCATACATTATATGTAATGTTTATTCGGGTAAAAAAAAAAGAAATAAGAGTGAAATTAAACAAAGAACAAGTGAATTTACAGGAAGCCTAGAAAAATCATGGATTACAATAGAAAAATGCGAGCATGAAAAGTAATATGGTTAAGCTTAAACATGGAAAATAAAAGGACAAGATATTCTAGTAAAAAAATGTAATAAATTTATAACTTAAAATATTGCAGCATTAAGAATTTTATTTTTAAATTCAATTGAACATTATATTTTTTTTTTTTTTTTAAATTCAATTTTCACCCCAAACAAGGCACATTGCCACTTTGAAGCAGGGGGCTACTATCAGGGACTTAATTAGCCGGGTCATTATGAAGGGAGATGAGTAGAAAGATGTTTGTTAACATTACACTTGAACTTCTGCATATCATTGCAGTTGGGAAAGCAGAATCCCGGAAGGGAGTTCCAAAGACCCGCAGTTCTGAGGAAGAAACTATTGGAGTAAAAGGCTTTCTTGCACCTAGGGATCTCTACTGTAAAGGGATGAGAGTAGCTTGTCGGGTGTGTCGGGGGTAGTTACGTCGGAGAGGTGCAAGTGTTTGCAGTTCGTCAGAGCATTCACTATTAAATTACTTGTAGAACCGGCAGAAGGATGCAACATCTCGTCGATGGGACAGAGGCTGAAGCCTAGATGACAGTTCAGGACCTATCAGGTTGGCGACTCTCTTTTGAACCCTGTCTAGGAGCGAGAGACAAGTAGCAGATGCACCAGCCCAGATGTAACAACAGTACTCCATACATGGGTGAATGGTTGCCTTATAGAGGTATAGGATACTGTCAGGCGTAAGTAGTTTTCTAGCACGGTAGAGGGAGCCAACCTTCCTTGCAGCAGCCTTGGCAATGCTCTCAATGTATCTATTCCAGTTCATATTCCCTGTAAACGTCAGGCCGAGGAGTTTGAAAGAAGTACTTTCAGGCAATGTGTTCTTGGCCATTGCTATTGGTGGTAGAGAAGGTTTCTTGTAGTTATTGAAGGAAACAAGCTTAGTCTTAGCAGCATTGAATGTGACCAACCATTTTTGTCCCCATTCCACTACTGATTGGAGGTCATCCTCTAGTGTTTCTGCCATTTCCTTGGATATGTGTTCATTTGTTTTCCCCTCATATCTGTTATAAAGATTGGTGTCATCGGCAAATATACCCATCTCCGAAACAATATTATCAGGGAGGTCGTTTATGAATATCAGGAATAATAGAGGTCCAAGGATAGACCCCTGAGGTACTCCCGCATTTATGTCATATTGTTTGGATGTACGACCGTCAAGGACAACTTTGATTTTTCTATTACTTAAGAAGGATTTAATTACATTATGAATTCTTCCAGTGATTCCATATGATCTAATTTTCCTTAGAAGACCATCGTGCCATACCCTGTCAAAAGCCTTAGATATATCAAGGGCCACCGCTCTACCCTCCCCTGTTTTATCCAATGAACGGTAATATACGTTCAGAAACTACAGTTAAGATATCTGCTGTTGAACGGGCTTGCCTGAATCCATATTGTTTGTCAGTCAGGAGTTTAGCAGCTGTTGGGTGCTGGACTAGGGCTTGATTAACTAAGGACTCAAATATTTTGGCGAAAAGCGGGAGGGGGCTAATGGGGCGATAATTTAGTGGGTCAGTTCTTTGATCAGAATTCTTGAAGACTGGTACCACAGAGGCGGAATCAGTTCTTAATGCTGCAATATTTTAAGTTACAAATTTATTATATTTTTACTAGTATATCTTGTCCTTTTACTTTTCCATGTTTAAGCTTAACCATATTACTTTTCATGCTCGCATTTTTCTATTGTAATCTATATAATTATAAAGTTCAAATGACCTTGTAACGATGTATGTAACCCACTTTCCAGTTTGCGACACCCGGTTACGCATGTGCGCATAAACATTAACCCATAACAATGTAAACAAATAAACACAAATCGCTTCTTTTGCAGATTTTGACTTGCGCACTGAAATATTAATGTTATTATTTCGAAATTATTATTTAACATGGGAAGAGTGGGGTTTAAAATAACTGAAACGTAATACAGAAATGAAGGATGTAAAAAAAAAAGTATAACTATAATAAGTATTATGGTATCTGTTCAGTGCACATTTACCTATAAGTATGGCCAACCACTTATAATTCAGTAACTGTAAAAAAAATTTTCAAAAATAATCAATTATTATAAACAGAACGACTCATAGAAATCTATCTATATTCTTTTTTCATTTTAATATACTTTCATAGAAATGTTTCTGTTATGTCACAAAAAAAAAACTATTTGTGTCACACTCATACATGAATTCCATAGCTAATATAACATACTGACCCAACGGGTCACGGGTAGTCTAGTATATATATATATATATATATATATATATATATATATATATATATATATATATATATATATATATTCATGCTCACATTTTTCTATTGTAATATATATATATATATATATATATATATATATATATATATATATATATATATATATATATAGTGTTATAATGGAATAATTCCAGGAGGAAATCCGGGTATTTATTTTATTTTATATATATATATATATATATATATATATATATATATATATATATATATATATATATATATATATATATATATGAGAAAATAATTAATAAAACATGTTAAAAACACTTTGAAAAAGAGTTAAAAACATATTTAATCTGAAACGGAAACACTTAATAAGTGGATAGTCCTTAATCCGCGGAGTTTCGAAGAAATACTTTCCTTCTCATCAGAGGGTAGGAATTAGCAAAATGCGGGATCGGATTTTGCATACAAAAGTTATATGTTACAATAGAAAAATGTGAGCATGAAAAGTAATATGGTTAAGCTTATATATATATATATATATATATATATATATATATATATATATATATATATATATAATATGGGTAAAGTAATATGGTTAAGCTTAAATATATATAAAGATACTTTGTTTTATGATTCTTTTTTTATTTTTTCGATTTTCTGTATAATCTTTTTTTATATCAAAATCGAAAATATTCATGAAGGTTCCATAATTGTTACGCGGTTTAATGTATATTTTACTTTTCACTTTTTAATTTCCATTTTCGTACCTTCTCACTTTTACTTTCTCAACAACTGAAGATGATTCGTGGACGAATCGAAAGCGCTCGTGACAGTGATCGGTGAGACGTGTGGCATGTAGCGTCATCTTGTTGGAAAAAGAATTGCATTTTGTCTTGTGGTGTCAGTTGGTCGTTAAACCGTCCCAAGATGTGTAGATAAACACCAGTGTTCACGGTTGATTAAACGAAAATTGGGCCGATTAATTTATTAGAGAAAGATTAAAGAGGTCGGGCTACTTTTAAGTGTTATTTTCAGGCAAATATCTTTTTTTTTTTGCAATTGATTTAATTTTAAAAGTTATCAGCCATGTTGGAATAACTGTCTGTAGTGCTGATCCTGGCTAGTGTTAGTGTATGTTTGGCGATAGTAACGTCTTCTGAAAAGTGCCAAGAACAGCGCTAAAAATTCATATGCATGTAGTAAATTTGTCGAATAAAAATGGTGGATTAAAAACGTGAATGCTATGAATAGGTCACCAGTTAGCAAGTGTTAAGTCAACAAGAATTTTGGAATAAAAGCAAGAAACCATGAATCAAGGAACAAAATATATTGAAATGTAAAACAAGACCAAAGTTTGTCGTGAAGTTTTTATGTTCTTGAATAAGAAGTAGACGTAGCCAAAAAGTTCGTTTCAAAGCGTGGGGCATTCCAGTCTTCTAATATGGATGTTGCTGACGTTGAGAGTCAAGATACGTTGTATGCGTGACTATTGGGAGGACTCTGAATAAGTAGACAAAAGCAATCAGAAAATTTGTTTCAAAGTTCTGTTGTGTGTGTGTGTGTGTGTGTGTGTGTGTGTGTGTGTGTGTGTGTGTGTGTGTGTGTGTGTGTGTGTGTGTGTGTGAGTTTACCTTCTAGGTGAATGTGTTTACTGGAGTTGATGAAACCATATGACTTTCAGATGAAGACTTTCTGCTTCTTGACTGGCGAGGAGACTTCAAGCAGGAAAACTATGTCTGGGCTGGTTTAGTCTTCCAAACATGTTCTTATTTAGTTGCCTCTCCACGAGGGTGGGGTTAGATACAAGGTCGGTTTTTAATGTGAAAAAGATCCACCCCCACCCACTTTAAAAAATGGTAGCTCTATATTTTGAAGGAAATTTTTTTAAAAATTGCCTGAGTTGAGATGGATTTCTAGAGGACAGAAAAGATTACATGCACTGTCAAAACAGATACTACGCTTTACTTCTAGCCAAATTTATCTTTGAAAACAATAAAATAGGAATCTTTAGTCTTCTAATCTTACTGAACTCTGTTCTTGTACAAATTTATTAGATGCAAATGCACTTTTGTCATTAAATTTGAAGACTCCAAAATACTCTGACGATTACTGGTTGACATTGCAGGCCAGATTCAGCCTGCGGGCTATAGTTTGGTAACCCCTGCTGTAGACAAAATAGAGTCGAATGATGAATTATACATACGTGCAGGGTGTTTATACGAGATCTCTTCTTTTTTTCATTTTTTTATAGTTGCTTATTCTCGTCTAGTGGTTGGTGTAGAAATAAGATTCTTTTCATGGGAAAAGAGGACATAAGGAGACGTTCGCTGAGAGTTCTTAGATGGTTTTATTTGGAGAGAATTGACTCATGAGGGAGAGAGAGAGAGAGAGAGAGAGAGAGATTAATGTTCTTTTAATAATCAAAGTCCTCCTCTTAACATTCACAGGAAATATGAACTGGAACAAATACATTGAGGACATTACAAAAGCTGCTGCAAAGAAGATCGTGCTAGAAAGCTACTCCCACCTGAGAGTATCCTGTACCTCTAGAAAGCCACCATTCGCCCATGCATGGAGTATTGTTGCAGAAAATTTATATCACAAGCTTCAACTGCCCTACTGCTTTTGTCGGAAACCATTAAACAAAATCCAGCAGCTAAAGCATTGTAATTAAACTAACCTGAAAGCATTTACCAAATTAAAAGACATTCTTGCAAAAATATCTGCACAGACACACCCTAATCCAAATGCCGCACAATACCACCTAGTTACAGATAGCTATAGCAATACTGTAAGTGCAACACTGCACCAAATAATAAATGCTGAATCCATCCCGATCGGTTTCTACTTATGGAAACTATTAGCGAACCAAAAGAAATACTCCACCTTGAACAGAGAATTATAAACGACATACCAGACAGTTTTGCATTTCAAACCACGAATAGAAAACAGAAATGTTACACTGTTTTCCGATCATAAACCACTGTCGCTAACATAAAAAAAAAAAAATGACATCAAGGAAATCAGCTATAGAACAACGGTATCTACAGGATGGAATGATAAAATTGTCGCCCAAGAAAAGACGACATGATTCCATTTCCGTTTGATGAAAACCGTTTGTTTTTTTGTTTTTTTTGTTGCAGATCATCTACTAGTTGGTCAGTTGTGTACAAATTCTAAGAGCAATAGGAGCCCTCTATCATGTCTGAACGTGACACAATTTTTAACAAGCGAGATCTGGGATGCGCCACTGTACAACTCATGCTCTCTACCGATCCAAGTTATGAATACAGGATCATTTCCAGCAGCCTCAAAATGCAAATCTGGATGGTTCAACGCTTGAGGAGAGTGCTTAACGCATCGGATCACTTACGGTTATGTTCTTTGGTATGGTTTAATGTAAAGGCCACATCATGCCCCATCACATCTTCGAAGTTGGCTTGAAAGTCAACACCAAAGTGTATCTGGATGTGCCGAAGAGATTGGTGATCCTCTGGTGTAATCAGGTGGCCAATGGCAGACCCTGGGTGTGGCAGCAGGACTCGGTGGCAGCCCACAAGTCCAAAGAGACTCAGGCTTGGCTTCAGAAGGAGTGCTACGACTTTGTACCCTTCTTTCATTACCCACCCTTGCTCCTTTGGCCTGAACCCGTTACAATACTTCGTTTGGTCATATGTCGGGAACATCACCAACATGACCTCTCACAACAGCAAAGCCAGCCTGATCGCTGCCATCTGCCTAGTATTGGCTGAGCTTCTGTCAGTGCTTATGGAAAAGGCATACTCCCAGTTCTGGACCTGTATTGAGGCGGTGATTGAGGCTGAAGGCTGCTACATTGAAGAGATGTCGGTTCTCCTACATAATCAAGTTAGCTGAATTGATTTTTGCAATTAAAGTTTTAAAATAAAGCTGTAGTGTTGTTTTCTTTAGGGCGACAACTTTATTGTTTCACCCTGTATAGATCATCGCGGAATGGAGATGTACATCAGATGAGAAGATGCCATTGTAGTGCTTGTATGCAAACATGTCTTTAGATGATTTTGTTACATTCTCAGTAACAAAAAATCAAGTCTTTATACATAGGTGCAAGGTGTTTATACGAAATCTCTTCCCCCCCCATTTTATTATAGTCGCTTGTTCTCATCTAGTGGTTGGTGTAGAAATAAGACTCTTTTCATGAGGAAAGAGGACACAAGGAGACGTTCGCTGAGAGTTTTCTTAGATGGTTTTATTTGGAGAGAATTGACTCATGAGAGTGAGAGAGAGAGAGAGAGAGAGAGAGAGAGAGAGAGCGAGAGACTAATGTTCTTTTAATAATCAAACTCCTGTACGTCTAGAAAGCCACCATTTGTCCATGCATTGTTGGTTGGTTGTTTTTGCTTTACGACATATCAACCCTTTTCAGGTTATTTAATGCCGAATCCAGTGATTTTGAAGAACAATTTTTTAATATAGTATATATTTTTTTTCAAGTCGGTTGCTATTTAACCCATAGTTGGGACCCTAACAGGTACTACCACTCCGGGTCAGAATGGACCTGGGAGAAATGGCAATTAAAGTGTGGCTCCACTCTCCCCAAAGCCCACAAGCTTGGGCCTCACCATCGGATATAATTTAAGGTCATATCCAGGGCCCCCATGCATGGAGTATTGTTGCCACATCTGGGTCGATGCATCTACCACTAGTCTCTCCGTCTTGGATAGGGTCCAAAAAAGAATCTCCAATCTAATAGGTTCCGTTTTATCAACTAAACTCCCATCGTCGCAATGTTGCATCCCCGTGCCTGTTTTGCTTTGATGAACTTATTTCCCCTCGGAGTACATTGATACGCAGAAGTTCAAATGTAACGTAAACCAACATCTTGTTAATCTTTCTTAGAGATGGCCCCAATTAGTTGCCCCTTACGTCCAAGTGTTGTTTGGGGGTGAAGATGAGTAAAAAAAAATTATTTACTTCTTGATTGAATTTCAAACTTAAGTGTAATGAGTGATGCATGCAGACAGAGACATCTTGCCTCTGGGTTTTTAAAGTTTTCTACACTATTGATGCTGTCTCATTCGCATGGCTTCCACAGAGAGACTGATTTGAAAATCTTTGCTTCTCCCAGCTCGCAAGACGTGACGTCATTCGTCGTCATTCAACTCTGTTTTGTCTACAGCAGAGGTCACCAGCGAATTCGTCCCGCCGACGGTACTTGTATTTACTTGATAAAACGTATGAAACACAAAACTTTGTGATAAAATTTCAATTTGAATATTATGTTTAGAATACTAGGAGGTTTTCATGATTTCAGAGACCTCCTGATTGCTTTGTTCTTTAATTTAGGCATTTTATTTCTCCCAGCTCTTTCTACCTTTGGTGATCCGTAGCTTCACCAGTGACTCCTAGATCCTATGCTTTCCTGTGTTTCAACAGGATTTTGATTGCGTTTCTAATTCAATGTCTTTTTCATTTTCAGATTCCGTTTTCTTCACTCTTCATTATGGCTACTAAAAAGAAAGATTCATAAATCTCGCGAACATTTTTTGCCGCTTAGTTTGTAAGATTCGGTCTGATTTATTAATAACTATCTCTTTGCTGTTGTCGCTTTCCTTGATAAAGTTTTTAGTAAATAAACATGTTGCTTTTGTTTTTTGTTCATTGCACCACCCATGATTAACATGGAATGCTAAACTTTTTCGTCTCCCCCCCTCCCAAACTTCCGTTCTGGCTTGCAAGTATCGAATAGAATGATTATGCGGTCCGCGTTCGTCATTCTTTAAGTTATCCGTTCCCGCAGTAAAAAAAAAAAAAAAAAAAGAAAAGTTTAATGACCCTAACGCTAACCCTAACCCGCTGATCTACAACGTTTGACCTTTTGCACCCCCCCCCCTCATCTTTATATAAGCCATCTTTCATTCAACCCTGGAAACGATTACAGATCTAGGTTATTATCAGGCACTCAGTGTGACCCTTGTCAAAATTCATACTAGCTAACTTAATCATCACTGACATGTGACCCTAATATGCAACAGAATAAATGAGTATTATTAGATCAGGTGACCCATTGACCTTTGGGGTGGTTATTATTTCTTGCCAAAATCGGTCTGTTTGAATGTGGGTTATGTGAGTTATGATCTTATACACTGTCAGGTTTTGGTATGATCCCGTGCAGTTCTCTGAGGCCCATCCTCCTAGGTTTTAACTTCCCGCCTTTTGAGAATGAGTTAGTTTATTAGTCAGACAGCAAAATCATACCCCTTCACTGTTGAGGTTCCTTTGATGAGAATGAGGTAGTTTATTAATGAGGCACCGCTACCGGGGAATATCGATGGGGCTTCCCAGGCAATATTTGTTCGACTAGAGTGGAGTGCTTTTTAAAATTCTATATTTCTCCGACCTTGAGTGGCATCTTTGTGCCGTGGGAGGGAGATAAACGATCCTGCAAATTGTGTTTTTCTTTCTTCGGCTCTTCAGTCGAAAGTCGGGCCCAAAATGCGAATGCAACCAACCAGAATCGAAGTGTGTGTTATTTTTGTACGGCTCTTCTTCACCTCGCTCATGTCCGGCTCTCTCTCTCTCTCTCTCTCTCTCTCTCTCTCTCTCTCTCTCTCTCTCTCCCCTCTCTCTCTCTCTCTCTGTTTTTCTTTTTCTCCTTTTTCTCTTTTATTGTCGCATCAAACTGTTATTTATATGCACCAACAGCAAACAAACAAATAAAAGGAATTAAGAGCCGAAGAAGAAAGAGAAATATGTTAAAGAAGAACGCTATAATTTTACTTTGCGTTACCAAGAGAGATGCACAGACTACGTAGGTGAAATATTAGTTGACGTACTAGGGGAGTGACGGTGGTTTGTTGTTGTTATTGTTGCTGTTAAATGAATCAGATGATTGATGTTGGCATTCGTTTCCTCGATATCTTTCCAGTTACAAATCTTTCTAGAAAAAACATTGGAAGCACGTGAAGGTTGCCAACGTTCCTAAGTGA
>NC_136504.1:101434818-101464818 GCF_053919585.1 Euprymna scolopes | reverse complement strand
AAATACTGATTTTGTATATGTATTATTAATGGAGATTTGGTATCTGTCTGTCTAAAACTGTAACTATATTATATCAAGCTAATCAAAAACCTTGATTCCAGTAAAGCAACTGGCCCGGACGGTATTCCAATTATAGTACTCAAAAAACTTCAAGCTGAACTAGCGCCCATACTTACAAAACTATTTAAACGTTGTCTTAAGGAGAATAGTTTCCCATCTCCCTGGAAAATCTCATCAGTATGCCCTGTATTTAAGAATTCAGGTGATCGCTCATCCCCCTCTCAGTACAGGCCAATAAGTCTCCTGTGCGTCATGAGTAAGTTGCTGGAATCTGTGTTAAATACAGAAGTAATCAACCATCTCAACAAAAATAACCTTCTTAGTGACACTCAATATGGTTTCCGTTCTGCTAGATCTACAGCAGATGTGCTTACAGTTATATCTCATAGGATTAGCAAATCTCTCGACGGAGGCAACCTTTCTAGGGCAATTGCTCTTGACATATCTAAGGCCTTTGATAGGGTATGGCATAAAGGTTTACTTCATAAGATCTCTAGCTATGGTATAGCTGGAAATGTGTTCTCAATCATTAAATCATTTCTTTCTGATAGGTTCATAAGAGTAGTAGTTGAGGGGCAAAAATCAGAAGCCTACAGTATTAATGCCGGTGTCCCTCAGGGGTCCATCCTGGGCCCAACTCTTTTCCTGATCTACATTAATGATCTTCCAAATCACATCCTTACATCATTTGTAGACATTTATGCTGACGACACTACCATTTATGGTAGCACATCTAAGACAGTAAACGACCAAGTTCTCTCCAATTCTCTCTTCTCTGATCTTGAGCATGTAGTACAATGGGGAAAGGAGTGGCTGGTTACTTTTAATGCATCTAAAACCAAGCTTCTCTCTTTACATCAACATTCTGATCCCCATCTGGCATCAATTGAAATGAATGGCTCTCGTCTTGAGGAGGCCTCAAGTTTTGACAAGCTTCTGGGCTTGACCATTACTCCTGATCTTAAATGGAACACGTACATCAAATCTGTTGCCAAGGCCGCTGGAAAAATGGTGGGATCTTTCTATCGATCCAGTAGATATCTCACTGCTGATGCAATTCTCTATCTATATAAGAGCCAGGTACGTCCAAGGATGGAATACTGTTGCCACATCTGGGCAGGAGCTACTAGAAAGGACTTGTCCTGCCTAGATAGGGTTCAAAATAGACTTCGTAGCCTCGTAGGAGATGTCCTTTTCTCTTCCTTGCAACCTCTATCTCACAGAAGAGATGTTGCGAGTTTCTCTCTGATGTATCTCTGATGTATCGTTATTTTCATGGAAAGTGTTCGACTGAGCTTCAATCGATAGTCCCCCCTCGCAAAACTTTCACAAGAAACACTCGTCTAGCTATAAACACTATCAATAATTCCCCCCACTCTTTATCTGTGCCTAAACCTAAACGTAGATTCCATGAACAAAGCTTTTTTATTAGAACTGCACGCCTGTGGAATTGTCTTCCGTTTTCCTGCTTTCCGGCTGACTACAATATGGTTGTCTTCAAGTCTAACGTAAATAAGTTCTTGATGAGCCGTTCCATATAAGTTATCAAATTTAACAAATTTTCATTACTAATGATTATTATATTGTCCAATTTCTACTGTACACTCTTTAACCCTTATCCTTAAGTGGCCTCTTGGCCTTGATAATGTGTTGATACCTATCAAAAAAAAAAAAAAAAAGAAAAAGTCCAATGTGAGCAAGTTCTAATTGAATCGTCCCCCTAAGTAATCCAAGTTACAAAATTCCCACTGTTTACTATGCTAAAATCACAATGACTAATGTATACCTATTAACCCTTATCCTCGAGTGGCCTCTGGGCCTTGATAAGTGGTGACACCCATGTAAAAAAAAAAAATATCTCCTCTATCTGAATTCAAAACTATACTATAACTTCTCTATCTGAATTTAAAATGTGGTCTAATTTAAAAAAAAATATATATATATATATATATATATATATATATATATATATATATATATATATATATATATATATATATATATATATTTATATATAAATTCAATATTGCGGAATGGAAAAATAAAAAGGTATTTACAGTCTCTCTTCTAATTTTCGGATTTTAATCATGTCAAATCACTTTTCAATTCCTTTTGACGGACTGGTTGTTGCTATTTCTTCTGATGAGTTAAGGGCAACATAGATTCACTAATTGATATAATAATTAAGTGATTGATTTTGCGCTACAAAACAGATACTGTCAAGAACTGTAAAAATCAACTGAATTAAAGGAATAAATTCTAAGATGGTCAACATCATGAATTTTGGAATATAACTTTTTTGTCATTTATTCTCTCTCTCTCTCCCTCTCTTTCTCTCTCTCTCTCTCTCTCTCTCATATATATATATATATATATATATATATATATATTTTTTTTTTTTTTTTCAACATGTATTTTGTTTATTTATTTATTTATTTATTTATCTATTGGCTCCTTACATCAAGTGGCTTCATGCTTTGGCTTGAGCGATATATATATATATATATATATATATATATATATATATATATATATATATATATATATATATGTATATATATATATATATATATTTTCAACATGTATTTTGTTTATTTATTTATTTATTTATCTATTGGCTCCTTACATCAAGTGGCTTCATGCTTTGGCTTGAGCGATTTCCATAAAAACATTTGGACTAAAAGGGATGGTTAAAAAGCTCAAAAAGATCTCTCGGTTGGAATGTATGAGATAGCGTATAGCATGCCCCATACCCATATCCAGCTAGAGCAGAATTGATAAGAAAATTAAAAAGAAAATGAGATAGTGCCATTAAATATTATGTTTTTTTTTTGTTTGCTTTTTTTTTTCAACTGTTTATTATTAGTCTTGAATGTGAAAAACTATTTACATTATTAACACTCTAAAAGCGTCTGAGTTACGGTTGTGCCATTGCTAAACCAGTTGAGGGTAAAAATAAAGATTTAGAATGTAGATATAAGTAGATGAACGAAGAGATGAGAGGAAATGGAAAAGAATTTTAGGAATCGAGAAGAAGAAGAAGAAGAAGAAGAAGAAGAAGAAGAAGAAGAAGAAGAAGAAGAAGAAGAAAAGCTTTGATGGTGAAAGGAGTTTAGTAGAAAAGAAAAAAAAATGAAATTGTCATCTTCAGAAAATCCACAAAAGGCTTAGCCACTCGTGTTGAAGTACGCTTCATCTTCTATCTATATATCTTCTTTTTATAAATATAAAAGCGAAAATGTGTGTGTGTCTGTCTGTATGTATGTATGTATGTATGTGTGTGCACTTTTTCTGTATGTCCGCAAAAGGCTTTTTTCCTCAGCCTTCTCGGTCGGCTTACTCTTTCTTAAAACTTTTTATATCACGTCTAAATCATAATAACTACGACTTAAAAACGGGGGTCGCGGCTATCTTTAATTTGCCCGACTTTTACGACCTATTTTCGATCACCACGTCTTCGAAAAGCGAATGACGGGGCAGGGGAAACAGAAACTGCTTTGCAGCACAAAACTAGATCAAACATCACGCCACTTAACTTCCTCGCACCTGTATATTTCACTTTATAAACTTAACACGTTTATCAATTCCTCTCCTCTCGTGGCCGAGATGGTTAAGTGCCTGGCTTTTTTCCCCTTCCATTTCCACCTTTGCGTCAAGGCTTTGGGGTTCAATCCTATCTTCCTGCTACAACTTTTTTTTCTCCAAACACCCGGCCAACGTTTTTTTTTAAATACACACTTTCAAACACCTGGTGCAACGCCAGGTACCCCCGCTAGTATATATATATAGGCGAAAATGTGTATGTGTGTGTGCATTTTTGTGTATGTCTGCAAAAGGCTTTTTTCATCGGGCTTCTCGGTCGGCTCACTCCTTCTTAAAACTTTTTATATGCTGTCTAAATCATAATATCTACAACATAAGAATGAGGGGGTCATGGCTATCTTTAATATCCCTGACTTTTACAAGCTATTTTCGACATATTTTTTGATCGCTGCGTCTTCGAAAAGTGAATGATGTGGCGAGTGAAACAGAAACTGGCTTGCAGCGCAAAACTAGGTCAAACATCACGCGACTTAACTTTCTCGCACCTGTCAATTTCACTTTATAACGGTTATCACACACACATAACTTCTAAATGAATTACTACGAAAGTTGAATGCATTCCTCAAACTAATTCTAAAGTCAGAACACCCATATTTCAAGTTCATTCAGCTTTATAAATAGATACGCCATCTTTTTTTTTATATATATATTTCTCAGGTATATGCAATATTAATCGCAAGGTTAACTAAGTTACATATTAGTTTTGCAAAGGACCATTTTAACTATTATTATTTTTATTGTTTTATTAATTCAATAATTGTTTTGATTTTAATATAAAGAAATTTTGCAATATTTTGTTTTCTGGACTGAACAAATATTTAATACTAGAAGTGCCTGCTAACCGGCGTTGCCCGGTGGAAGCGTGCCCAGTGGAAGCGTGCCCCCCTCCCAAATAAAAGTAAGGCACGGTTGTTGTTATTGTTGTTATTGTGAAAAAAAGAAACAACATCCAGTTAGCCGTTTAAGCCGTGGTAATGTTGACTCGTTACTTACCAGCCTCCGCAACTAAAAATAATTCGTTTCAAAGAATTGAAGTGAAAATTTATTTAAGAACGAAAACATGGAATCCTATCCTAAGGAAATGAAACGAAACTTCTGTATATTTAGCATTTCTTATTTCTTTCATTAATTAGTGCAATATTGGTTGCAATTATGTCACTTATCACCGTAAGAAAAAATAAAAATAAAATAAAACAAAACTCTTAAACAAACAAAAAAAAACACGCCAAAAACAAATGAAGGTTTTTTCGTTTTATTTCGAAAAAAACAAAACAAATAAAAATCAAATAATAAAAAAATCAAAGGAATAAAAAGAAAAAGAAATAAAAGAAATAAAACTGTGTGAATTCGATGATAGAAATAGCTGAAAACAAAACGGAGAAAAAAAAACACGAAAAGGTACACGTATTTATCGCAAAAAAGCATAGAAAAATAATTTTTTAAAAAAGAGATAAAAACAGGAAAATACAGAAGAATTGAACTTTAAAAAATCACATAAAACCCTGTATGAATGTTAAAATTAAAAAAAATAATGGCGATCCGATGCATATACGTAAACATTCAACCCATAGGTTACGACGCAGACCGTTTCATCCATTTCTTCACGAGGACGCCATCAAAATAAGATGATGTTTTATTCTATTCTAACAAATTCAAGGAAGCGGTAGACGTGCATGCATGGTTACCGAAAGGAGCGAATTTTTACGACCCTTGCTGAATGCTTTGTATTCAATAACGAAAATAAGCAAACACGTTATAAATAATGAACCCCCTTCCCCGCACAAGAAAGAAACGAACAATCTTTTAGTAAGAGAAGAGATTTGGCGAACGTTTATGCGATGCTTTCCCTCCCCTTTAAATACCACAATTTACAGTTTTTATAAATGTTTAACGTTAAACTCATTGATTATAAACTTAACTTTCAGAACAAAAAATATATAAATGAACAGAAAAAGATTTTTTATGACTTTTATCGTCGGGGATCAGTTTTCAATTATAACGTCCTTGGGGAGGGGGTCAATTTCGTAGACGTACGGCAGAGATTCGTTCATATTTTCATCTCATATGTTTTGACGTTCGATCCAACAATATTTTTTATTACATCATGTAACTTTAAACTAAATTATAAATGATTTATATAAAAGCGTAGCGATCGAGCAACCATCTTGATGAAGGGGGTGATGTGTTCGTTTTTTGTATGTTCCGGAATAATAGAATTTCCAGGTAGCAGCCAATGAAAATAGGAGGAATGTTACTAGAGAGAAATCATTATTTTTGAATAGTGAAGTATAATGGTAGTTGTATGTGTATGAGTGATTAATCCAGTTAAGAATGGTGTAAGGTCAAAATAGTTGTAATAGTTATATAATTACCCGGTCTTGTTTGGGAGAGTGGTACGGGGACGAATATTGGGGACTTATAACTGCTACATGTAATACAGACATAACGATAGTGATGATGATTTATATATATTACAGTTCTTTAAACACAGAGGAGAGGAGGCATTTATAGACATTACTTGTGATGGAGTAAATGAGACACATAACTTGGAAGGGTTTGCACCATGTTCATTATAATTGCTGATAACACACAATTACCCTTTTTTTTATCGTTGTTGTAACTGAATGACACCACGAGACAACACTTACAAAACATAATGATGACTCCAACTCATCAACTGACTAACTTTCTCTGACTGACTTTTTTCGCTGACTAAAATCCGAACCCATAATATGGAGAAATGTCCTTTGTCTATGACGTCAGAAGTGTGTTTTTCAAACGTGACCAATTTCACGTGGCTTTGCATGTTTGTCCAACACACTTTTGACAACAAAATAATTCTCAATATATAACTCTAACCTATTTTTAAACAATATAATTTAATTTGCATTGTTCATTCTTTTACTGACATATTTAATATTCAGATTTCTAAAATAATTAACAATAGACTTAATTTCTAACATTCATTTCTTAACTTTGCCTTTGGTTCGAGTCTAGGCTTATCCTAATCTCATTTTCACTTATCTAATATTCTTCTTACTTACATAGGAAGGAGATAGCCCTTCCCTGTAACAGGGGAAATCCCTCATATCAGACAATTGCTATTCATCTGGACACTCCCTTTTTTTGTTGGGAGCTGATTTTTTTTCCAGCATCGTGGGGGAAACAAATAAATGAAACAGCGAAAAGCTGAACTGGCCTTCAGCCAACCTTCATTTCTGCACTCGCGTATTCACTTAGCAAGTCAACTTTTTTGTTGACACCGCTAAATTTTAACGCTTTTCACTTCCTATGGCCTTGTAACGTAGCGGTAAGATGTCACGTTTTCTTTCACTTTCTTTTCCGCATTTGCGCCACCACGTCACAGGTTCGAGCATGCCTGTCTGCTGACACTTTTTCCCCCTCTTTACACCTCCAAACACCCGGACAACGCCGAGTACCCCCGCTAGTCTATTTCTAAATTGCAAGTGAAAAGAAAAAATAGTTCTTTCTTATTTTTCCTTTCTTTACCTTAAATAAATAAATAAAGTGTTTTTGCTTATCTATCTGTATAAATAAACGAGAAATGTTTTGTTTAATTTTTCGATGAAACTTGAAACAGACAAAAGTTGAAACCCGTTGACTTAGAATGAGTTGTTTATGCCTAATTGTATATGGTTAGACTAGTGCTCAGTTTTGCATTAAATATTAATCTCTATTAATTCATAACTGTCTCTAGATAGTGAGCCTGTGAAGCTAGCTGGTTCTATAAAGAGAATAAGAATAAAAAGGATGAAATGAAACTGATTTTTCAAGGCGAGAAATAAACAGAGTGTAACAAATTTTTGTTTTATTTGCTTTTTTATAATATTTATTTTGCTTAATGTTCTGTTATGGGAGTGTAGTTTGTCCTAGACCCCCACCCGCTCTTATTAACGCCTCTCCCCCCCCTCTCTCTCTCTCACACACACATACACACGCGCGTGCGCGGGCGAGCACATTGTTATTATCACCCTTTTCCTCTTTCTCTTTCTCTCTTTCTTTTTTTCTCTCTCTTTTCCTCTTTTTTTCTCTATTTCTCTTCGTGTCTTGTTTCCTTCTTTTCATCCATTTCTCCCTCTTTCTCTTACTCTTTCTCGCTTTCCCTCCCTCTCCATTTTCTCTTTCTCGCTCTCTCTCTCTCTCTTTTCTTTTTCCTCTCCTTGTTTTTCTTTCTCTTTCTTTCTTTCTTTCTTTCTTTCTCTCACTCTTTCTCGTTCTCTTTTCCAGCAATCATTGTAGCATAACTGCCAGACAAGTCTTTTCATTTTTAAAGAATTCTGGCAAAGGAATTTTCCCTCGTAAACATTACGCGCTGTTGAAATCTAAACTGATTTTGACACGGTTATCTCTTTGCCAAAAAAACACAAACAGTTAAGCTAACACATACATACATACATACATACATACATACATACATACATACACAGATACATGCATACATGCATACATGCATATACACATACACATATACATATATAATACAGAGGTATTTCAAGTCGACAACTTTTTGGGATATCTATGCGAAACGGGGTATAAGGTTAATCGAATTATTCCGTTATTAAAATGCTTTTTTATTAACTCGAATTTGTCGTGGTCATAAAGTGTAGGATGATAAAATTGTAAACGAATAAAACAAATATTAATTTAATTATAGAACTGTTCCAAAAATAGTTATGCAAATAGCTGTGGTTTTGATATTTGTTCTCTACTATATATATATATATATATATATATATATATATATATATATATATATATATATATATATATATATATATATTGGATTTTTTACCCTTCACCGGACTATCCATTCATGTGAAATCTTTTTATCATTTTTCTTTTACCTCCTATTCCCCTTACCTCACCCTTTTATTTTTTTAACCAAGTAAGATCTGTGACTACTTGTAGTTTCATTAAATACTTTTATATGCAAAATCCGATTCCGTATTTTGCTAATTCCTGCCCTCTGATGAGAAGGAGAGTATTTCTTCGAAACTCCGCGGATTAAGGACTATCCACTTATCTTGTGCTTCCTTTTTTAAAATTAAATATGTTTTTAATTTTTTTTTCAAGATGTCTTTTAACATGTTTTATTAATCATTTGTTTATATATATATATATATATATATATATATATATATAGAGAGAGAGAGAGAGAGAGAGAGAGAGAGAGAGAGAGAGAGAGAGATAGTATTTCAAAAGACTACGTTGCATCATTTATTTCAATAATAACAAACAATTTCGGTGTCAATATGGAATGAATGAATGAAAAAAAAACTGACTTGTTAATTCTGAAAAACGGATATTATTATTAACAGCAAATTACACCGGTTGGTCTGGAAATTACGGTGGAATGTCCATCGGTTCCTCAAGTTCAATTGTATTCATCCAAGCAACCAAGAATCGAAACTTAGTTTTAGAATCAGCATCCTACATTTTACCATCGGGCTTCCTAAGAGTTCTTGGAGAGCTTTAATGCTGTGCTACTCGAAGTACACAGTGGCATACGCTCGTTCTGCTCATGCTGTAAAGGTCGATGTTGAACTCCATAACGCACAAGAATGATTCCTGGCAACCAGTCATCGAACAATCTGCCATTTGTCTAAAGGATGTCTGGAATCGCTAAGCTGCAGAGTCGTCGAGCAACGGTAGTGACGGCAAAGCATGAAAAGCAGTGCAACAATGATTACCATCAACTATATGGACACAACGACTGCCATCCCGCAAGAGCTTCGCCATCGTCACAGGCCTCGAAAAACAACACCAGAATCCTTTCGCCCGCGTTGATGGAATGAGTTAGTCAAAGACGACAAAAACAAGGCTTTTGCGACAAACTCTGAACTCCTCCAGAAATAGTGCGTAACACTCAACCGGACCCGAGCAAAAGTTGTCAAACACACAGGATAACCTGCATAAGTGAGGTTAGGTACAGAATGCCGGTTTCTTTAGGGAATTTTAAACGGTAAGAGAAAATTAAGAAACAAAAATTAGTCAATTTTGGCAAGGTAGGAAAATTAGGCAACTATGAAATAATAGCGATTGAAAATAAGTTATGGAACTGTTTTTGAGGGAGGGGAGAGAATATAGTTTTAAAAAGTTACTAAGCACATCTCACCTCCCTAAAAAATAATATATAAAAAATAAATATTTTTAAAAAATATTCATTGTTGTTTTAAAGCAAAAGAAGTTGTTTTTCGACGATAAGTCTTCGTTCACTTAGAGAAAATCGATTAAAACAACGGTAAATATTTTTAAATACTTATATACATATATATATATATATATATATATATATATATATAATAAATTCCACAGCCAAACAACGTCGCAGCTCACAAGAGCCATGACTCGAGTTTCGCCCTCATTTGGGCTCATCAGTTAGACACATCCGAGCTCAGGATTCGAAACCCGAGCCTCTTGCATGCGAGGCAAGCACTCTACCAACTGAGCAAACGCCCCGCACACAAGAATTTCTATTAACCAACACACATAAAGCAAACCGCGCCGAAATCCGACTGTGAAATGAACCCACTTCGTCTCGACAAGGGACGCGGCCGTCCAACCAGTCAATAACCTGAGCTCGGATGTGTCTAACTAACTAATGAGCCCAAATGAGGGCGAAACTCGAGTCTTGGACTTCCGGTTCGTTGACTGTCATGGCTCTTGTGAGCTGCGACGTTGTTTGGCTGTGGAATTTATTATACAATCTCTCACATTCTGAAAATCATATATATATATATATATATATATATATATATATATATATATATATATATATATATATATATATATATATATATATATATATATATATATATATATATATATTATTTGGACAGGTGGGGGCTTAGTCACTTTGTAAAACTATATCTCCTTCGGAAACGATTTTTAAATCGATCCTCAATCGATATTAATTCCATAGTTGCCTGATTTTTATAGCTTGCCTAAAATTGCCAATTTTTCCATTGCCTAATTTCCCAGGCACGTTAAAATTCATTTTTATTTCTCAAACCAACCAAGAATAGAAAATAAATAACCGCCATTTTCCCAACGTTTTACCATTCAGCGACACATGCCGCGTTACCTGAGCGTAGACGTGTAGCCCGCCGTGCGTACAAGTGATGGTAACATTGACCTTGTAACTGAAAATATTTTTTTGTTTTTTGGGTTTTTTTTGTTTTTTTAGGTTTCTTTTCTTTTTGTCCTTCAATAATTCACTTCGCTCTTTTCTTCGCCTTAGCTTCATGGGAAAAGTGGAAGGAAAGCTCGTCCTATCTCCCACTCGCCTCCGCCTCCTCAACTCTGATGCCAGCATGGCCTCATTTACGAACAAGTACGTTTTTAGACAACCCCTGACATAATTAGGTCAGCACCCAAAATGAAATAAGCCGGTATACGAAGAAGGGCATTGGCTTACAAGTTAGCACACATACGGTTATGAAAAATTCTCCCTCCCATTCTGAATGTGGGAATGTAACATTTTTTTTTAGTGCGTGCGTGTGTGTGTGTGTGTGTGTGTGTGTGCGCGTGCGTGCGTTAACTTTTTTTTTCTACAGGATATTCAGATTAGCTCATGTGTAATATCCGGAGGACATGCTGTGCTTTAATTAGAACCGCTTTTTTTTTCTTTTCTTTTTTTTTTTGTAATAGTTGTTAACTCTGTTTTGCCATATAAAAATACAATTTAAGGTGCTTGCCCAGAATTCAACCTGATTAGAAAACATAATTACAAAAAAATCTTTAAAATATATGTACCTACCCATCACGAACGAAAATACCATATTCTAAAAATCACGTAAATAGTTTTTTGGGTTTTTTTTTACAAAGCGGTCACCCCATATCAAGGCCCAGAGGCCACTCGGGGATAAGAGTTAATGTATGTACTGTAGTCATCGGGACAGTTGGTAGAAATAATTTGGTATAATTAGATTATTTACGAGGACACTTGAGCAAGAACTTGTTTACGTTCAAGATATTGTAGTCAGCTGGAAAGCAGACCAGCGGAACAGAGTTCCACAGGCGGGCAGTTATAGGGAAGAAGTTTTGTTTATGGAATCCATGTTTAGGTTTAGGCAACGATAGAGAGTGGGGAAATTTATTGATTTTGGCTAGACGAGTGTGTGTGTGTGTGTGTGTGTGTGTGTGTGTGTGTGTGTGTGTGTGTGTGTGTGTGTGTGCGTGTGTGTGTGTGTGTGTGTGTGTGTGTGTGTGTGTGTGTGTGTGTGTGTGTGTGTGTGCGTGTGTGTGCGCGTGTGTGTGTGTTTTGTGAAGGATTGGCGTTTAGTTGAACACTTGCCATGAAAGTGCTTTGTTTGGAGGTGAACGTGAGTAAAAAAAATCTTCAAATTTCATTGATTTTTTGAGTATTTAAAAAGTATTTATTTACTCAGGAGTCACCATTTATCAAGGCCCGAACGCCACTCGAGGATAAGGGTCAGTGAATGTAAGGTAGTTGTGTAGTAATCATTTACTGTGTAAATTGAGTAGAATTTGATTTTTATGAGGACTGCTTAACAGGAACTTGTTTATATTAAATTTGAAGGTTACCATGTTGTATTCAATTGGAAAGCATGCCAGCGAAACAATGTTCCAAAGGTGGGCAGTTCTGGGAAAGAAGTTTTGTTCATGAAATCTGTGTTTAGATTTAGAGACAGATAGAGAGTGGGGAAAATCATATATAGTAGTAGCTAGTTGAGTGTTTTTTTTTTTTTTGTGAAAGTTTGAAGGCCATAGATTGAAGTTCAGTCGAGCACTTGCTATGAAAATAGCGATAGAGCAGAGAGGTTAGAGGACATAATATAGGCACAACTTCTCATTTGAAAATATTTTTTTTTATTATTCTCCAAACAAGATATATCGCCACTGAGACGTAAGAGGTTACTGTGAGAGAGTCCAGATTTATAGAACTGAGCAAGGGCTTGGAGTAGTAAAGTGTTTGTTTTTTTGTTTGTTATTTATTTATTTCATTTATTTATTATTTATTTATTTATTTTTTCACATTACACTTAAATTTATTCATGTTGGTACGGTCGGGAAACAGGGCGCAGAAAGAGATTTCTAAAGGCAAGCTGTCCAAGGAAAATTTTCCGGCATTTAGGGACCTCTACAGCTAAGGGATGCGGGATTTTGCTGGTTGGTGTATTGACATTGAGGGCGTACAAGAGCGTTAAGTTCATCGGAGATCATTCTGTCGAAGTACATGTAAAAAAATCTTACAAAATTTGTGTCTAATGACTAAAGATCAAATTTAATGCAAATCTGAAATATTTGAATTTTCAAAATGGAGGTTTAGACCATATTATGTCACTTTAAAACGCTTTTAAAACACTCAAAAAGAAACTGACAATCAAGGAATATTTATTAATCCATGTCTTTAATAGCTATTATTAAAATTACACAAAAACTGGAGGCAGATGAATTTTTACAAAGGATTCCCACATCTCTTTTACTCTGTTTGCATAAAACTAAATTAAATTAAATATAGCCCACACTAGAACCCCTCATACCTAGCAGATGTATTTCAAAATTCATAATGGTCAGATACTTAGTTTAGGAGTGAATCCTTTACATATAATTATATAAACATATACACGTACATAATTTTATATAGCTATATGTTCTATGTTTTCAATCTATTTTTATACATATCTTTTTCTCCGCCTCACCCCCCTCTCTCTCTCTCTCTCTCTCTCTCTCTCTCTCTCGTTTTATTCCGCATTTTATCACTTAATAAGTATTTTTAACAAAATCCGGAAGTAGGTGAATTTTCACGAAGGGCTTCCATCCTGTCTTTCCTTCTATTTATAAAACTAAATTAAACTAAATATAGCGAGCTTTACCTACCTTTACGCCTAGCAGCTGGGTTCCAAAATCAATTAGGGCCGGTTCATTAGTTTGGGAGTGAATCCTGCACCTATAAACGTGCAAACATACAGACATACATGGATTTATATAAATAGACAGACATTTCTCGTTAATAATACACAACAAATTCAGAGGTATTTGAACTTTCATGAAGAGATTCCATGTTCTCTTTTTCCCCATTTACAGAAACTTAATTAAACATAATATAGCTTATTTCTATAGATATTTTTTGTCTCTTAGTCCTCACATTCCGTGGGCGATTGTTCTGTACAACAACGGACGGATTAATGTCTTCGGGGTCAGAATCTATCTAGTTAACACTGGCCAGTTTCTAATTTTGAAGTAGCAATGTTTTTTAGCACTTACGCCTTGCAGATGTGTTTCTAAATACATAATGATCAGTTAATTATTTTAGGAAATAAGCCTATGCATACAAATATATAAACACATTACAAACATATAAACACATTACAGATGTATAAACACATTACAAATATATAAACACATTACAGATATATAAACACATTACAAACATATAAACACATTACAAACATATAAACACATTACAGATGTATAAACACATTACAGATATATAAACACATTACAGATATATAAACACATTACCGATATATAAACACATTACAAATATATAAACACATTACAGATATATAAACACATTACCGATATATAAACACATTACAAATATATAAACACATTACAGATATATAAACACATTTAAAGTATTTTCAAGAATGGCTTCCATCAACTTCTTTTCCGTCTTTTGTATAAAACTATATTAAACTAAATATAACCCACATTATTACACATTGCGCTTAGCAGCTGTGTTTTAAAATTCATAATGATCGGTTAAAATTCATACGGCTAAACTGTAGAAGTAAGTTTTGCACATACAAATATATAAACATATACACATACATAACTTCCAGAGGAAAGCTCGAAATAACGACGAAAAGTTGATGAACAGACAGCTCGGTTTGTTCCTTTTTATTTCTCTATACATAACTTTATAGTGATACTAGCAGGCCGCTCGGTGTTGCCCGATCGTAAAACACGCTTAAATATGATATTTAATTTATGCAGATTTCGTATTTGCTATTATATAGCAAATACTCTATTTTGATTATTATATTGTACCCAATTCATAATAACGATTTCAAAAGTTAAAAAAAAAAAAAAGAATGATTTTGTTGCCATCAGCTAGAATCGAAACTAAAACATTTAACTCTCCAGCCTTGGTCGTTAGCGTTTGAGTGTGTGTGCGTGTATGAATGTGTATGTTTTCAATCTATTTTCTACGTTTCTTATAACATTGCTTCTCCTCTCTCTCTTTTTCGTTCTCTCTCCTTCCCCCTCTCTCTCTCTCTCTTTCTTCCTTTTTCTCCTCCCCCTCTCTCTCTCTCTCTCTCTCTCTCTTTCTTTCTTTCTCTCTCTCTCTCTTACTTGCTTAATTTCCCATTTTATCATTTAATATCTATCCGTCTTTGCCCTTTTTTTCTTATATTAATTGATTAAATATAGTCCACATTAATACACCTTGCGCCTAGCAGCTGTGTTCTAAAATTCGTAATGATCGATTAATTAGGTTAGGACTGAATCCCGCACATACAAATATACAAGCATACATGCATAACTTAATATAAACAAAGATGAACTAATTCGCTTATCTAAGGAACGTATAAAAAATATTTGATTGCGAATACCTTCCGATAGGTTTGTATTTTCTTTACATGGTTGTTGCTTAGCAAATTCTGAACGCTGTTCAGGAAAAAAAAAGAAAGAAAAAAAAACGACAATAAGCGATAAATAATAAAGAAGAAGAAAAAATTAACGCTACATATGCGAAAGGTCACTTACACAAAAACCGTGATGCCTTTCTGCTTAGGGGGCGGGGGGGGGGGTCAATGGTACTGTTTTGGTTTTTACGTTCCTGCGATAATGAGAGATCTTCAACCGACGTTGTTTATTCTTTAATAGCTTCTAATCTATGCATCTACACGTAAAATAAAACTTCTTCATATTATGCAACTACAAGCTACGTCATTCCAAGATATTTGTGTCCTTTAATCCTCACATTCCGTGAGCGATGGTTCTTCACAACAGCGGACGGATTTCTGTTTTCTGGGTCAGAATCTTTCTATCTAACGCTTACTGTAGGCCAGTTTCTTATCTTAAAGTAGTATTTTTGTTTAACTCCTTACATCAAGTGGCTTCATGCTTTGTATGGAGTAATTTTCATAAAAAAAAAAGAAACAGAAATCTATAATATAAATGATATAAACTTATAGTTCAGATTGTCTGCTCTAATTGATTTTCAGCTTCTGCTCTGCAAGCGAGACGACGGTGGCAAGCAAGATATGGTTCCTTCTGATTAATGGTTATTTTATTTGCATACTTTTCGGATTTATATTAAATTTGATTCATGGTCATTAAACATAAATTAAGCAAGATTCCCTGAATTTCAATTTCTACTTTAGACTTCTTCAGCTTAAGGTGTAAATCTTAGGCATTTTCTCGAATGGAAATCATGTAATGGAATTTGATTTACATTGCAATAAGGATTCTAGACATAAGATTTAGTATTATTATACGCAGATTTTAATTTTGTTCTGGTATATATATATATATATATATATATATATATATATATATATATATATATATATATGTGTGTGTGTGTGTGTGTGTGTGTGTGTGTGTGCGCGCGCGTGTTTACTTAATAGATATTTGATGAGGTCATTTACGGGCACAGATTCATGGTCCGGTAATTAGAACTGCCGACTATCAATGCGATGATTGTAAGTTCAATCCAGGATTCGGGAAAGTTGCTAGTCTAGCTACACTGATGAGTTGTGATACAACGAAACAGTACTGTATGTGGATAGCTATATACATATATATATATATATATATATGAAGTGAAGCAATCACGTTTCATGTATGTATATGTAGTGGAGTCGGGAAAGGTGAAAGTAGGAAAACACGACGACTGGTGAGAATACGAAGAACATTTATATCCAGAACAGGGTTAGTGATACAGGAAGATTAGTAATCCGTTGGGAGTCGTCTCTTTGCGACATCCGGATAACTCTCATTGAGCGGTATATCCTTGCTGCTTATATGGCTAATGGATAAGTCCATCTTAGTGATTATAAGGGTGCGTATGTCCCCACAACAGTACATATATATAATTATTTTTTTACTATAATAATTAAATACCTACAGACACTAGTGTTTCATCCTTTCGGGAATCTTTAGTGCAGGGTGTCACGATTAACACCAGTCGACAGATTCGAACCCGGCAACACGAGCCATCTCTGGCTCGATTAGCAAACACCGTATTCAATCGGCTACTATTAACCGCATAAAATAACGTTGAATTTTAAACATTTTAATTTTAAAAGTTCTTTACGTCAGAACAGTGATCTAATCGTTATACTATGATCTATGCATATATAGTCTTTGAAGTTTTTAACCTTTAAAACTATACAAAAAACATTTTTATCATTCGTTAGAAAACCATCTAGTCAGTAAGTCATTTAATCACCTGCAATCACTGCATCAACTCGCTCTCGAATTTACTATAATACCAATAATTTATTTTTTTACTGAAACTTGATTCCTTCACTTCAGCTGTACATTTCGGGGATCTTTACGAGATTTATATAAAAACGCACACACGCATTCTCTCACACATTAGCGCACGCGCAAACACATGGAATCGAAACTCATGAATTAAAAGAGGCCAGAAATGTTTCCTTAAAGACGAAGAATGTGGAAATAAGAAAAAAGTGGAGGCGGCGGCGGCGTTGCCAACATCTAAGAATAGAAAGCAGCAGGAGCAAAATATTATTTTACTAAAAAAAAAAAGCAGTTTTGTCAAAGAGATGATGATGATGAAGATGATGATGATGATGCTGGCGTTGAAACAAGATTGCGTGCCCTTCTTTCGCTGAACAGGACGATGAGGGCAATTTCGTTGCAATCGGGTCAAGGTCATCGGAGGTCATGTCCTGACATTTTTGTTCATCTTGCAAGCATATGCGCGCATTCTGTTATTGCTTCTCCATCTGTACATGCTTTAGTGCTGATGCATGAGCGAAGAATAATGGATGCGGGTGGTGGTGGTGGTGGTGGGGGGCCGAGTGCATTACGTATGCATATACTGCATCCATCTAGTATAAGGTTAGACTGGTTCTGCAAGTATCAGAATTCGAAAAGAGAATTTGGATGTTGACAACTTCACATCCAAATTAACAAAGTTATTCAAACTAGTGATGGAACGATTTTAATATTTGCACCGATTCTGACGCAATTGTCGATTTTGTACAAAAAATTCTAAGTTCCAATACAATTACTGATTCTGTTCAAAATTCCCGATTCTGATACAATTACCGATTCTGTTCTAAATCACCGATTCCAATACATTTACTGATTCTGTTTAAAATTTCAGATTCCGATACAATTACCAGGTGAATAAAAAGGAATCACTCTTAAATAATCCCTATGAACCCCAAACTGAGCACTCAACAGAGACCATAATTATTAGTTTGCTGCATAACCAAAGTCCATACAAAATTTTACTGAGACTCTCCAGTGGTTTCCGAGAAAACTTTTAGAGTAAATGTTGTATTGTGGTGATTAATTCTTATTAAGCTCTTTTAATCCCTAAACGAGCATCAAATGGATACCATAATACTTAATTCGCTGCGCGTTGTCATAACAAAGATCGATACAAAATTTCATCCAAATCGGCTCAGTAGTTCTCAAGAAAACTTCTAGAGTAAATGTGGTATTGTGGTGACTAGATGGTGATTCAGTGAGAAACAACATGAACTGACAACCTGGGCGTCCCAAGTTCGAATCTAGTTCATTCATAAAAACCACTTTCACTTAGGATGTCGGCAACCTTCACGTGACCCCCCATAAACATCCGATGCCTTTCTAGAAGGACTTCTGACAAGAAAAATATCGAGGAAACCAATGCCAACAATAGAATTTTCAGATTCATACTATATGATAGTGATGATGATTAATGCCCATTAAACTTAACTGTGCATCGAATGCATATAATACTAAGTTCGCTGCACCATATCATAACAAAGGTGCATACAAATTTTCACACAGATTAATACAATCCAATCTAATCCAAAGTGGCACTGATCCTATGTGGGTTGAAGTGGCTTCTTCTGAAGGAGGAAGTTTCATGGGAATATCAAATTCGCAAGTAGTCCCCACTCGCTTATATATCTCTGTCAGGAAAAAAAAATTCTAGAGTAAATGTGGTATAGTGCTGAAGAATCCATGTTAATGTATAAAAATTGCTAACTCTGCATCGGATGGCCCAGTTTTAAGAAAAAGTGAAATAGACGGACAAACAGACAAATAGGCTAAGATATATTGCTCTCCGTCTCTCTCTCTCTCTCTCTCTCTCTCTCTCTCTCTCTCTGCATCTGTCTCTCTCTCTCTCTATCTACCTATCTCTTTGTCTGTCTGTCTGTCTATCTCTCTCTCTCTCTCTCTCTCTCTATATATATATATATATATATATACATATATATATATATATATATATATATATATATATATATATATAAGTGAAAGTGTATATGTGTGTATACATTTCCCTACGCAATAACTCTGTCAATTTTTAGTCTACAGACTCGAAATTTGATATACAGGGTACTGAGATTTGGAAAAATCGATGTGATCTGTTTTCGGCCAGAAATTTGGCGATTAAGGGGTCAAAGTTCAACGATTTGACCTTTGAGAACTCTACCAAACTCCTCCGACAATTTTGGCTCTAAACACTTGAAATTTTAGATATCGGTTTACTGGACATGGATCTAACTTAATAACTTGATTTGAGCCAAAAACAATAAATTTTAAGGGGTCATAATAGGGGTCAAAGTTTTAAAAAATTGACTTTTTTTTTTCTTTTTTGCTCAACATACATCTCCAAATAGCCAGGCAACGCCGGGCACCCTTGCTAATATATATATATATTTATATTTATATATATTTAACTGTTATATATATATATATATATATATATATATATATATATATATATATATATATATATATATATATATATATACACACACACTTTTCGTTGGTATCAATTCCTTTTTTGAAGTCTTGGGTTTGTGAATACAGTATACAATTTTTTTAACTTTGACCCCTACTATGACCCCTTAACCTTTATTGTTTTGGGCTCAAATCAAGTTATTAAGTTAGATCCATGTCCAAGGAACCTATATCTAAAATTTCAAGTGTTTAAACTCAAAATTGTCGGAGAAGTTTGGTAGTGTTCTCAAAGGTCAAATCGTTTAACTTTGACCCCTTAATCGCCAAATTTCTGGCCAAAAACTGATCACATCGATTTTTCCGAATCTCATTTCGAGTCTGTAGACTAAAAATTGACAGAGTTATTGCGTAGGGAAATGTGCACAGATACACATAGACAGACAGACACGTTCACTTATATATATATATATATATATATATATATATATATATATATATATATATATATATATATAGTCCTGAAAGTTTTTTAACCTTTAAAACTATATAAAGAAAAAATCTTATTTCATTTTTATATTCTTTATCATTCGTTGTAAAACTATTTAGTCAGTAAGTCTAATTTAATCACCTGCAATCAATGCATCAACTTGCTCTCTCGAATTCACTATAGTACTAATGTTAATTTAAGGGATCATCAGTTGTTTACCATGAAACACTGTTTCGTGAGATTTAAAAACAAAACAGTGTATATTAAATCATGGCTCCCCAACAGTGTTGATCAAATGCCACTTCCCTTAATACTAATACTAGATTTTTAAAACCGAACAAAAATTATAGTTGTTGACTTAGAATGATTGTTTCATGTTACAACTAGCCTGGGTGCCCGGGTGTTTGGACGCGTGTGTTGACTGGACACACTGTCAAGCAAAAAAAAAAAAAAAAGTGGTAGTAGGAAGACAGGCAGGCAAGCTCAAACCTGTACCATGAACGTGAAAAACAAAACCTGGCGTCTTTGCTGTTGCGTCCATCGCCAAACTGTGAGTGACGTAGGTTTAAATTGAGGCTAGACAATCGAAAGGAGAGGATGACTTTCGAAAATCCGGGGAAAAAAGCGACCCCTCCCTGTAGAAAAGTGCCCGGTTGAAGGTGAAGTAATTAATGTTTTTGGCAAATTTTTCGATATTTGTCGTCTGAAGGGTCGAGCTTTAAAACGATACCGATTTCGTAAAAACCTGTCGCCTTTGTCGAAAGTTTCAGGCTGACGTACATGCATACATACATACATACATACATACATTTCAACAGACTGGTGAGATTTATATTATAGAAGATGATGATGGTTGAATATGGTTGAATTTGTGCTAATTATTTGCATAAAATACTAATCCTATTAATTTCTAACTGTGCGCCGAAAAGATACCATAATACTTAGATCGTTGCACCATATTATGACAAAGGTCCATACAAAATTTCAGCCAGATCAGCCCAGAATTTTTCGAAAAAAGAAAAAAAAAATGGAACGAAGAGACAGACGGGCATATTAGGAGAAAGTTAGCATAAATAAATGCAGACATTGTAAGAAAGATGGCATTTTTGGGCGTTGCATTGCGTGTATGTATTTCTATTTGCTGCATCAAATTGTCGATCATGTTCTCCAGCGCAAACCTGATATCAAAGATGGCGATTGATAGTAGCGACAAAAATAGCGGCCAATGTTTCCCAAAGGAAATGTATGCGATAACATTACATTTCGTAACTGTAAATAATTAGCAGTAAAGGGAATTTAGTTCTCATGGAAAATATTTTCGCTGTATCGTATTGTTTTTTTTTTGGGGGGGGGGGTCGGTTATTATACACACTAGAGGGAACCTGTGGAAATTCTACAACCGACACTTTCATATGTAATATATTGATTAATTTATTTTTATTTCGGACTACTATTCTCATCTTTATTAGTTGTTTTTTTTTTGTTTTTTGTTTTTTTTATCTTTTATTGGTTTTTGTTTATTCACAACGTTTCGGCCAACTATTCCTCTGGCCTTCGTCAGGTGGTAACCGCGACGGATAGGAACTTCGAATCTCCTAACTGCATTCTCAGCCATCACTGCCATGCGTAGTTGTCGTCTCACCACATTTTGGCCAATTAACCTCTGGCACGCTTTTGGTGGGAGGGAGAATACAGTTAGGAGATTCGAAGTTCCTATCCGTCGCGGTTACCACCTGACGAAGGCCAGAGGAATAGTTGGCCGAAACGTTGTGAATAAACAAAAAACAATAAAAGATTTAAAAAAAAAAATAAATAAATAAATAAAACAACTAATAAAGATGAGAATAGTAGTCCGAAATAAAAATAAATTAATATATATATTGCTCATCTCAAAAATGAATTCCAATTAAGGAATAATATATATATGTAATATATTGATGTTGGTATTCTGTAGATGTTCAGCGTAAATGGAGACGCTCTGATATTATTGTAGCTTTTTTTTTTTTTTTTTTGTTAAAACTGTTATAATATTTATCTAAGCTAGCAGGGACGCTCGGCATGGCCAGATCGTAAAGTACGCTTAAATATGATATTTTAATTCTTGCAGATTTCGTATATATTATTATAGAATCACTTTTCTATCGATTCTTATATATTAAAATCGAAACCGAAACCAAAACTTATGAAGAATTCTTGGTAAAATTATTTATTATAAGAAATGGAAGTCCATAAAAATTAAACAACAGTCACTTGGATGTAAGTATGACACACAAAATAAATAACACACATGCTTACATTATTAATATATAGATATATTTATAAATATTTTATTTTGCATTTTTAGTAGGTGGTAGATCATTTTGATTTAGTCATGTCATAAGTAGTTCTCACGGATCTTGACATGCTGAAAAAGTGTGTGCACCCTGGATCTTGACATGCTGAAAAAGTGTGTGCACCTCGGATCTTGACATGCTGAAAAAGTGTGTGCACCCCAGATCTTGACATGCTGAAAAAGTGTGTGCCCCTTGGATCTTGACATGCTGAAAAAGTGTGTGCACCTCGGATCTTGATATGCTGAAAAAGTGTGTGCACCTCGGATCTTGACATGCTGAAAAAGTGTATGCACCTCGGATCTTGACATGCTGAAAAAGTGTGTGCACCCCAGATCTTGACATGCTGAAAAAGTGTGTGCACCTCAGATCTTGATATGCTGAAAAAGTGTGTGCACCTCGGATCTTGATATGCTGAAAAAGTGTGTGCCCCTCGGATCTTGACATGCTTAAAAAGTGTGTGCACCTCGGATCTTGATATGCTGAAAAAGTGTGTGCACCCCAGATCTTGACATGCTGAAAAAGTGTGTGCACCTCGGATCTTGACATGCTGAAAAAGTGTGTGCCCCTCGGATCTTGATATGCTGAAAATGTGTGTGCACCTCGGATCTTGATATGCTGAAAAAGTGTGTGCACCCCAGATCTTGACATGCTGAAAAAGTGTGTGAACCTCGGATCTTGATATGCTGAAAAAGTGTGTGCACCTCGGATCTTAATATGCTGAAAAAGTGTGTGCACCCCAGATCTTGACATGCTGAAAGAGTGTGTGCACCTCGGATCTTGATATGCTGAAAAAGTGTGTGCACCCCAGATCTTGATATGCTGAAAAAGTGTCTGCACCCCAGATCTTGACATGCTGAAAAAGTGTGTGCACCTCGGATCTTGATATGCTGAAAAAGTGTGTGCACCCCAGATCTTGATATGCTGAAAAAGTGTGTGCACCTCGGATCTTGACATGCTGAAAAAGTGTGTGCACCTCGGATCTTGATATGCTGAAAAAGTGTGTGCCCCTCGGATCTTGACATGCTGAAAAAGTGTGTGCACCTCGGATCTTAATATGCTGAAAAAGTGTGTGCACCCCAGATCTTGACATGCTGAAAAAGTGTGTGCACCTCGGATCTTGACATGCTAAAATAATGTGTGCACCCCAGATCTTGACATGCTGAAAAAGTGTGTGCACCTCGGATCTTGACATGCTGAAAAAGTGTGTGCCCCTCGGATCTTGACATGCTGAAAAAGTGTGTGCACCTCGGATCTTGACATGCTGAAAAAGTGTGTGCAACTCGGATCTTGATATGCTGAAAAAGTGTGTCCACCCCAGATCCTGACATGCTGAAAAAGGGTGTGCACCTCGGATCTTGACATGCTAAAAAAATGTGTGCACCCCAGATCTTGACATGCTGAAAAAGTGTGTGCACCTCGGATCTTGACATGCTGAAAAAGTGTGTGCACCTCGGATCTTGACATGCTGAAAAAGTGTGTGCCCCTCGGATCTTGACATGCTGAAAAAGTATGTGCACCTTGGATTTTGACATGCTGAAAAAGTATGTGCACCTCGGATTTTGACATGCTGAAAAAGTGTGTGCACCTCGGATCTTGACATGCTGAAAAAGTGTGTGCACCCCAGATCTTGACATGCTGAAAAAGTGTGTGCACCTCGGATCTTGACATGCTCAAAAAGTGTGTGCACCTCGGATCTTGACATGCTGAAAAAGTATGTGCACCTCGGATCTTGACATGCTGAAAAAGTGTGTGCACCCCAGATCTTGACATGCTGAAAAAGTGTGTGCACCCCTGATCTTGACATGCTAAAAAAATGTGTGCACCCCAGATCTTGACATGCTGAAAAAGTGTGTGAATCCTAGATCTTGACATGCTGAAAAAGTGTGTGCACCCCAGATCTTGACATGCTTAAAAAGTGTGTGCACCTCGGATCTTGACATGCTGAAAAAGTGTTTGCACCCCAGATCTTGACAAGCTTAAAAAGTGTGTGCACCTCGGATCTTGACATGCTGAAAAAGTGTGTGCACCTCGGATCTTGACATGCTGAAAAAGTGTGTGCACCCAAGATCTTGATATGCTGAAAAAGTGTGTGCACCTCGGATCTTGATATGCTGAAAAAGTGTGTGCACCCCAAATCTTGACATGCTGAAAAAGTGTGTGCACCTCGGATCTTGACATTCTGAAAAAGTGTGTGCACCCCAGATCTTGACATGCTGAAAAAGTGTGTGTACCCCAGATCTTGACATGCTGAAAAAGTGTGTGCACCTCGGATCTTGACATGCTGAAAAAGTGTGTGCACCCCAGATCTTGACATGCTGAAAAAGTGTGTGCACCTCTGATCTTGACATGCTGAAAAAGTGTGTGTACCCCAGATCTTGACATGCTGAAAAAGTGTATGCACCTCGGATCTTGACATGTTGAAAAAGTGTGTGCACCTCGGATCTTGACATGCTGAAAAAGTGTGTGCACCCCAGATCTTGACATGCTGAAGAAGTGAGTGCACCTCGGATCTTGACATGCTGAAAAAGTGTGTGCACCCCAGATCTTGACATGCTGAAAAAGTGTGTGTACCCCAGATCTTGACATGCTGAAAAAGTGTGTGTACCCCAGATCTTGACATGCTGAAAAAGTGTGTGTACCCCAGATCTTGACATGCTGAAAAAGTGTGTGCACCCCAAATCTTGAAATGCTGAAAAAGTGTGTGCACCTCTGATCTTGATATGCTGAAAAAGTGTGTGCACTCCAGATCTTGACATGCTGAAAAAGTGTGTGCACCTCGGATCTTGACATGCTGAAAAAGTGTGTGCACCTCGGATCTTGACATGCTGAAAAAGTGTGTGCACCTCGGATCTTGATATGCTGAAAAAGTGTGTGCACCCCAGATCTTGACATGCTGAAAAAGTGTGTGCACCCCAGATCTTGACATGCTGAAAAAGTGTTTTCACCCCAGATCTTGACATGCCGAAAAAGTGCGTGCACCCCGGATCTTGATATGCTGTATCAGTTAAGATAAAAATGAAATATAATAAATCTACAGACGTACATTTCCACGGTACTGTATACCGATACTCTATGGCGGACTGGGATAGCTTCCATATATTCATATCTGATCTACCTCTCCATTCCATGTTTAAAAAGGATGTGTCCTCTATAGTATCAGACCTGACCAAATTGTTAATTGTAGGCATAGACCAATTCATACCATCCAAAAAATTCCAACAAAAACCTAACAGCCAGCCATGGTTCTCTCCTGAATGTGCTGCTGCCATCGCACACACAAATCACTTTTTCCATAGCTACTAACGTAATAGATGCTCTGAAATTAAAGCTGCTTTCAGGACCACCAGCAACCACTATAAAACAGTAATAAAAAATGCAAGAGAACTATATGCTCAATCCGTTAAATCCAAAGTAGCTAAGCAGCGGCTTGGTTCCCACCAGTTCTGGCAAATAGCAAATAGGATCCTGAACAGAAACGTGCATTCTATCCCAACCATTATCAATGGACCAGAGGTCATCTCGACAGCATCCGAAAAGGCCAAACTATTTGCCAAAAACTTTCCGGCAAATTCTACCCTGTGCGATAAAGGCCATCAACTCCCCATATTCCCTCCTATAACAGACAACACGCTATGCAACATACAAATATCTGTGCGTGAGTTCGCCAAGCTAATCAAGAACCTTGACTCCAGTAAAGCAACTGGTCCTGATGGTATTCCAATTATCGTGTTAAAAAAATTACAACCAGAACTTGCCCCCATACTTACCAAACTGTTTAAGCATTGCCTTAAGAGAAATGCTTCCCAACACCCTGGAAAACCTCATCAGTATGCCCTGTATTTAAGAATTCAGATGATAAGTCATCTCCCTCTCAGTACAGACCAATAAGTCTCCTGTGCGTCATGAGTAAGTTGCTGAAATCCACAATAAATAGAGAAGTAGTCAACCATCTCAGCAGAAATAACCTTCTTAGCGACACGCAATATGGTTTCCGTTCTGCTAGATCTACAGCAGATGTGCTAATGGTTATATCTCATAGGATTAGCGAATCTCTTGACAAAGGCTTCATTTCTAGGGCGATTGCTCTCGACATATCCAAGGCCTTCAATAAGCTTTGACATAAAGGCCTACTACACAAGATTTCCAGCTACGGTATAACTGGAAATATTTTCTCGGTCATTAAATCATTTCTCTCTGATAAGCTCATAAGAGTAGTGGTTGATGAGCAGAAATCAGAGGTCCATAGTATTAATGCTGGAGTCCCTCAGGGGTCCATACTGGGCCCAACTCTCTTCCTGATCTACATCAATGATCTCCAATGCTGATGACACGAATATCTATGGCAACACATCAAAGGCCGTAAATGATGATGTTCTCTCTGATTCTCTCACCTCTGATCTTGAGCGCGTGGTACAGTGGGGGAAGAGGTGGCTAGTTACCTTTAATGCATCTAAGACCAAGCTCCTATCTCTACATCATAAATGCTCTGATCCCCATCTGGCATCAATTGAAATGGATGGCTCTCGTCTAGGGGAGGCCCCATGTTTTGATAAGCTTCTGGGTTTGACCTTTACTCCTGATCTTAAATGGAACACATACATCAAGTCTGTGGCCAAAGTCGCTGGGAAAATGGTGGGATCCTTCTACCGCTCCAGAAGATATCTCACTAATCATGCAATTCTCTATCTATATAAAAGCCAAGTACGTCCAAGGATGGAGTACTGCTGCCACATCTGGGCAGGAGCTGCTAAAACCAGCCTATCCTGCCTTGACAGAGTACAAAATAGACTTTGTGGCTTGGTGGGGGATGCCCTTTTCTATTACCTGCAACCTCTTTCCCACAGAAGAGACGTGACGAGCCTATCTTTGTTCTATCGTTATTTCCATGGCAAGTGCTCGTCTGAGCTCCAATCTCTGGTCCCCCCTCGCCAATCTTTTTCAAAAAACACCCAACTAGCTGAAACCACCGTCAATAATTTTCCCCACTCCCTATCTGTGCCTAAATCAAAACGTAGATTCCATGAACAAAGCTTCTTTCTTAGAACTGCACGCCTGTGGAACTCTGTTTCGCTTGCCTGTTTCCCTCCCGACTTCAACCTGGATGTCTTCAAGTCCAACACAAACAAATTCCTGATGAACCGCCCTCTTAAGTAATGACACTTTATCAATTCTCCAATACTATTACTACACTATCACATTGATTACAGTACACACAATAACCCTTATCCCCGAGTGGCTTCTGGGCCTTGATAAGTGGTGAACTCCATTTAAAAAAAAAAGTTGTAGTTTCCCCTCCATGCCTGATGTTTTGGGAAATATATATATATATATATATATATATATATATATATATATATATATATATATATATATATATAGTAAGTTATAAAATATATATGGCGATTACGCTACACAGAGTATTCCGCGTTACATACATGCTAGGATTCCTCAGGCTTATGCCTACCGTGGATGAAACGCGGAATATTCTGTGTAGCTTAATCGCCATATATATTTTATAACTGATGAAACTACATAGATTATTCCACCATTAATAATTTGGTTCAGCTTGTGTATATCCGTTACACCTCTGCACTGTATTGCCTTCTATAAATTTTAATTTCCTTTATATTCTCATGTTACTCGCAAAATAAAAAATAAAAATGTGATTTACGTTGCTTAAATAACCTTCCTCGGCAGGGAATTAAGTTTACCCGTCGTGGAACGGGTATTCTTCTAGGTGTTTCATAGTTATCAACTTATCATACGCGATTGCACCGCGCACAGATTAAAGAAGTGATCAGTTGATTTAATCTAGTAGATTAACTCTTCCACAATTCCAAAAGATATTATCAATGCCGATTATTGTCATCTGGGATGAAGAGGAGAAAACAGTGATGGTGGGATGTTGATTGATGTTGTTGAGGAAGTACCCAGAGGGAATTTTAAGACAATAAATTAATCATTGATGACGTGTGTAGCTGAACTCGGCTTATTTACACCTGAACAGGTAAACATAAATAAAACCTTGAATGTACAAAAACAGAATTATGAATTCTCAGAAGCCATACTTATATATATATATATACATATATATATATATATATATATATATATATAAACTGGGTTAAGAAATTCCAACGAAAGAAAGATGTATATTTAAATAAGGGAGTAGTCACCAACAATGTGTATTTTTTAACATTATTTTATTATTCCGTGTCTTGGTTTTTCATTGAGAATTATGTTTGGATCATTGTAATAATGTTTTTAAGTCATTGAAATCGTTTACGCGCGTTTCAGACGGTCTGTGATGCGTCCTCGTCTACTCCCTTATTTAAATATATATATATATACATATATATATATATATATATACATATATATATATATAAGTATATATATATATATATATAAGTATATATATATATAAGTATATATAAGTATATATATTTAAGTATATATATAAGTATATATATATAAGTGTATATATATATATATATATATATATATATATATATATATATATATATATTTGTCGTTACATAAGCAGTAAGAATCCTAGCGTGAATGAAATGCTGAATAATCTATGTAGCTTAATTGCCATATATATTTTTATAACTTTCTTACTTACAATATATATATATATATATATAATAGCAGGCCGCCCGGTGTTGCCTGGTCGTAAAATATGCATAAATATTATATTTTTATTAATGCAGAATTCTTATTTATCATAAATAGAAATACCGTATGTATTAATTAAATGTAACGTTAAATTTCTTTTAAAAAAATGAAGTAAAAAAAAAAATATGTAATGAAACTGAGACATGTGCATGCGAGTATTATGTTTTTTTTTTCTAAACAATTCACTTCTTGTAATCATAAAAAAATACTCGAGCTGAGATCGAAACCAAAACATAAAGACAGTGAGTCAAGTACGATAACCATTAGGCCAACTTGACATGATCTTTATAACGTGTTTTCAAATCAACTTATGCTTTACACAAGGACGCTGTCACGTTTCACGACCGCGCATGCGCATTCGTGAAACAGTTGACAAACATATAAAAATCTGATCACCACCACTTACCGATTTTTTTAATTTTGACCCCTTACCAGTCCTTTTTTTTTTCTTTCCGAATAAAAACCTAGTAAAAAATTTTCCAAGGGTCTGAATACTCTATATAACAAATTTCAAGTCTGTAGATCAAAAATTCGTTGAGTATATAGGTTGAGAAGTGTCCTCACACACACACACATTCTCGCTTTTATGATATATAGAAAGATAATAGCAGGGAGACTCGACATTGCCTGGGATTGAATGAGGACAAACATATTTTCCACACTTTAAATACTTCTTTGCTATTGAAATCCCTGAAATCGACCATTTTTTTTTTAATAAAATCAATTGAGTGACTGTTCTAGTCAGGGACCCACTCTGGTGTAACAGTCAGGTATCATGGTTCAGTTGTCCTCTAAACAGAAGCATTTATTTCAAACGACCCCTGTGTTATCAAAATACTTACTGTCAATTTTTCAATTTTATACGCTGGATATATCTCCTCCAATGCACTTATGGTGTTAGGC
>NC_136504.1:101414818-101429818 GCF_053919585.1 Euprymna scolopes | reverse complement strand
TACCAACTTTGTTGGTATTCTGTGCTGTTGTTTTTAACTTTTAGCTAGACATACATAAAAAAGAGGCTTCCTTCAGTCTTGACAGACTATAGACACCCACTGTAAGAGTGCCTGCGCATGAAATTTTTGTGGCAAAAGGTGTGCAATCTCCAACCACATCTCTCCTGAGCCGACATTGTTAAATACCAGTGGCAAGTGGAGGTTCAGGACGACTGGAAACAAAGCTGAGATAAGCAGAGAGCACATACAGTGTCTAGAATTTCCAAATGGTCACTCATCTAGTACTAGTCAGACTCATCGTTGCTTAACTTCGGTGATCTGACGAGAACTGGTATGTCAACGTGATTATGCCAGGGTTCTGCTGAATGACGACTGTCTGCTGCCTTGTATCCGCTGGATACCTGAACTTCCCGAAACTATAAACGAACAGAAAAATGGCATCAATAACCCTGTTTCAATATCAAAGCTTTAAAAATCGAAAAAAGAAAATTTATCCGATATCTCGACTTACATACATACATACATACATTTAGACAGACAGGTGACATGCATACATACATGCTTACAACTGCCTTTTATATTATACTAGTGGGGATACCCGCCGTTAGCTGGGTAGAAAAACGTGTTTTCCGGGCGCTGGAACCCCCCCCCCCAAAAAAAAAAAGTAAAATAATAAAATCAAAACAACTTCTTTCAATCAATAGCAGGAAGTGCCTGTTCGACCGAAAAAAAATGTGTCGCGGTGTCCGGGCTCAAACGTGAAATGCAAAAGAGGGGAAGAAAGCAAAAATTTATGGACAAACTATTTTGCCTATACGGCCACGTGTGTTTATGACGTCATAATGTTGCAAATAAGCTTTTTAAACAGTTTTAGTTTGATACGTGTTCATGACTTGCGAAAAGAGTGATGCAAAAATGGACCTCGTTTCCAAAAACATAGTCCAGTTGACCCCCACAGAATGAAACGGTTTTTTCTAATTTTCATATATTATGCATCCGAGGTATTGCTCTTTCAGATGGTACTGGTTTCGACCTGATCAGGTGTGGTTGACAAAAGTTTTTAGCAGACATACAAACACACATACACACACTAATGTCTTTCCTCTATATAATAGACTAGCGGCGATGTTACATGATAAGGGCTGTCCCCTTTTCATGTAAGTATACAAATGGAGAATTTAGTTTAAAATGAAAATGAAATAGCAATAGACAAATTCGAACCTCGTAATTTAGTTTAGAAATAGATTACGTGTGAGAATTTAAAATGTAAAACAAACATTTGTTTAGAATATAGATAAATATTTCAAGGAAAGAATGTGAACTCTCAAGTTTGTTATGAAATTTTAAATTGAAAGAATGCAGCTTATAAGATAATGTTTTTAACATATTGGATAAATAGGTTACTGAGAAATAGGAAAAGTTTTGGACACGTATGTCCAGAGCACGTGAAAGAAGGCACATGTTTTAACATGTGTATGACGTCACGGAAAATAGAAAGTTCTAGGAATAGAGAAAAACTTTAGAGTTAGTCAGTCAGTGAAAGAACTCGGAGGGAGTCAGGCGTCTAGGAAGCGAGACGTCACTTCAAGAAAAAAATGTGAGACTTTGAATTCTTGGTGATGGAAACACGGCCGTGTGACGAAATAAACCATCAAGTGTTTTTTGTAAAGCTCGTCTTGTGTTTATGATTCTTACAAAAAGGTAAAGTTAAATTGTATTATATATGTGTGTTATAAAATGTCTTTTCATACACATCTCGACTTTTCATATTACAATGTCCGAACTGTCTGAACACTATATCCCTTCACTCCAAGAGTTTCTTCTTCTACACAATTAAGGAATGGACATTTTTAATATATAAGAATCTCTCCTAACATGAACAATATCTATCTAGTCTCTTACAACATCGCCTTCGGGACAAGATCAAAGTGTAGTATCTGTTCTTCAGATGCTGCACTTCTATTTCTTGTTCTCTTTCGGTGGAGGAGAAATCCTTCACGACTGAGACAATTTTTATTTTTGTACCTTTTCTCCACGTTAAAAAAACGACCCTGGTGTCTAACTCTGTCCCGTGGGGAGGCATAGTAAATAGGTACAACATCTCTCTCTCTCTCTCTCTCTCTCTCTCTCTCTCTCTCTCTCTCTCTCTCTCTCTCTCTCTCTCTCTCTCTCTCTCTCTCTCTCTCTGAGTCCTACAACATCTATCTCACTCTAAGACTGCGCGTATACTAAGACCCTTTTAATGAAAACTCTATGTAACAGCGATACCTGGTGTTGCTGGGTGTAGTGAGGTTTGGGGGGAGGGGGGAGGTAAATCAAGACAATAATAAAAGGGAAAATAAAGAATAAGAAAACAACAAAAATGGCATAAATAACCCTGTTTAAATGTTAAAACTTCTTTAAAAATTCGGAAAAACAAAAACAAAATAAAAACAGTGAACGTGATGGAAAAATAAAAAAAGGAAAAATAAAGAATAAGCGAACGAAAAAAATTGGCATAACTTGTTTAAATATTAAAACTTTAAAAATGAAAAAAGGAATGTCCCTTATGTCGACGCGAACGTGTAACCTTAAGATTACGATGTTGCCGCGATAAGCACTGCTCTACGATAGCGTCAGCGAAATAACGTCGTTATTTTTTCTATTTAAACCAATTCAAGAAAGAACGTTATTCGCACATGCATGTTTGGCTAAATTGTCATGAAGGAACGATTTTTTGCTACCCTCCCTCAATGCAAACGTCTTTATCTATAAGAAATAATTGATCGCTTTTTTCTAATTCTCACATATTATTCAATCGAGACATTACTCTTTCAAATGGTACCAGCATTAGCCCGGTCCGATGCCGCCGATGGACTGCGTGGCGGTAAAGGTGCGTGGGAAGAGGGGCGCGGAAAACTGGGAGGGGGAAAGAGACGGATTGTCAGAAGTAGAAAGATAGAAGTTTTACACAAAGTTGTGTTTTTTTTCTTTTTTTTTTTCTTTTTTTCATTTTTTTTTTTTTTTTTTTTTTTTTACCTATTTCGTTTTTTATGACTCCCGGACAACGCTGGGTAGTTTTACTAGTCTTAAATAAAGGCGAGGTGAATGACTTTCATTAGTATTATTTTCAGTACATTAAAATAAGAGAAAGGGGCATAGGCTGGCCGGAGGTGAGAGAAAAATGGAGGGAAGGGATTTGAATAAACTGGGAAGGGCGGAGAGAAAAAAGATGGACGAATTGAGAGAGAGAGATAAAGAAATTTTAAGGTGTGTATTTGTACACATAGATTCGAAAAAGTTGGCAAAAAACAAATATACAGGGTGACCCCCCCCCACAAAAAAAACGGGCCTAACTAATTAGGCCCTGTTTCTTAGTGTTTTGTCCGAATGAAATGAAACTTTGGTCATAACTAGTTTATTATATTTAAAACATCACATCAAAACACTAAGGTCGTTGGCCTTTTTTTCTCCGTTGACTGTAAAATGTTCAGAAAAACAATTGAATGTCCTCTGTTTTTTTTTTGTTTTTTTTTTTGTTTTTTTGGTCACCCTGTATAACAAATAAATGTTATCAAAGGCAAGATAAGTTACTTTTCTACCTAACTGGATAATTTTCTAGTGTTTTTATTTAATGTAACATGTTTATTCAGCTCGAAAAACATAATGTTTACCGATGTATTGGAAAATTTTAAATGGTGCCCGACTCTCCCTTTGACACGGTAAGTTTGGGAAAAAAAGTTATAATTAAAAAGCTAAACAAAATACTGTTAGAAACTGGCTCAAAATATGTTACCGTAACATAGGCTGACATATATTCGGTGGGTTTCTAACAGTATTTGCATATATATATATTTTTTATTCCTTTTCCCAAACTTACCGTGTCAAAGAGAGAGTCGGACACCATTTTAAAATTTACAATACATCGGTAAATACTATGCTTTTCGATTTGAATAAACATGTTACATTAAATAAAAACACTAAAAAAAGTATCCAGTTAGGTAAAAAAAGTAACTTATCTTACCTTTGATAACATTTGTTATAAATTTGTTTTGGACAACTTTTTGGAATCTATGAGTACAGTAATACGAACCCAAATTTTAATATAAAGATACTGCACAAAATTTTAACCTTGGTTTTTTTGTTTTGTTTTTTTTTTATGCGCCGGGTAACTGCGAATAAAATATTTAAAAAACTCATAATTTCTCTTTTTTAAGTGGGTTGTTTATTTTCTTTACGGATTATACTTCCAAAATAAACTAATAAAGTTGTTTTAAAGTAACAGAAATATTTTTTTTTAATTTTAAAATAAGCAGTAATGAAAGTAATTGAATCTTACGAGTTAAGTATTTTTCAATTTTTAAACTTTAAAAATCTATCAAAATTTTTCTGTTGATTCAATTTTTACGATATTTTCAGGGTCAATGTGAAATTTTATGCTCTTTCCAATAAACAGAATATTTTAGACAAAACGTTTCCAATAAACAGAATATTTTAGACAAACGTTTTTTTTTAATTCACGCCCCCCCCCCCCCTTTTCAAATGTATATTAAAAAGTAAATAATTAATTTATGTGCCAAAGTTTTATATATCACAAATTGAAGATAGAAGATCAATAAATAATATATTCAAATTTAAAACAAAAAAGTAATATTTTTTAGAAATTTACATGTAAAATCCGAAGTTTAAAACCCTTTTTTTTTTAAACACGTTTTTTTTTGTTTTGATTTTTAAATTAAACCTTGGTATTTTCTCCTTTAATTGAAAAAAATTAGGGCTTGAATTACATTTTTCGAGTAGTTATAAGCTTGTCAGTTTCTGACACACCTAATATATATATGTATATATATATAAAGCTGAACGTTTGTGTGTGTGTCTGGTCACGAATAGGCTCCTATATGGTTTACTATTATAGAAAACTGATCACATATAATGATAGAAGATGTATCGAGACACAGGAATGGGTATGTTTGATCTGGCATAATGATGATTCATTAAAATTGTGGGGTCTGCGTACGCGCCTGGTTCACAAAGTATGGAAATAAAAAATTTAAAAATTAAAAAAAAAACGTTTACAAGTGTTTTTGATATAGATGTACATAATAATACTTTGATAAGTATGTTTTAACTTAAATAGGGATGGTATAATAAAATAGTGGGGTCTGCGTTCGCGCCTGGCCTCCATAGAATGGAAATAGGCACAAACTTTAATAAAGACTTTTCATATTTATCTGCGTAAGTATACTTTGATAATTATGCTTCAGTTTGAAGAAATATGGTATAATAAAATTATGGGGTGTTCGTTCGAACCTGACCCCCATAGAATGGAAATGTGTCACAAAGTTTAACAAGGTTTTTTAATATAGATCCACAGAATATTGTGATAAGTGTTTCAGTGTGAACAGGTATGGTATAATAAATTATGGGGTTTATCTATTTTATTTCTACTTTCATCATATTTTGCTTTGGTTTTGATACCCCCAAATCCGAAGCTATCTCTTTACAACCCTTCCTTTTCATAACCTATCATACTTTCATAAATCAGAGTCCATTTTCTGTTGGCTGTTTTTAAACCCAGTAAACGACTGGTACTTTTGCTAGTATATATATATATATATATATATATATATATATATATATATATATATATATATATATATATATATATATATACACACACACACACGTGGTTTTGTTGTTGATTTTTAAACGATATTAAGGTTAATGTCTCCGCCTCGAAGAACCGGTGTTTTTCTTAGAAAGTCGCCCATTTTTTATTTGGACAGATTTTTTATTTATTTATTTATTATATATATATATATATATATATATATATATATATATATATATATATATATATATATATATATATATATATATATATGTATATATATGTATATAGATGTATATATATATATGTGTGTGTGTGTGTGTGTGTGTGTGTGTGTGTGTGTGTGTGTGTGTGTGTGTGTGTATAAAATCTTATTTATAGTATTCCAATCTTTATTGAGTTTATATGATTGATAATTCGGTAACCGTTCAACGGCACAATCACGTTGACACACCGGTTCTCGCCAGATCACCGAAGTTAAGCAATGTTGAGCCTGGCTAGTACCAGATGGGTGACCATTTGGGAATTCTAGGCACTGTATGTGCTTTCCACTTGCCAATGGTATTTAACAGTGTCGACTCAGGAGAGATGTGGTTGGAGATTACGCAACTCTTACCACGTTTTTATATATGGCATAATCACCTTGATACACCGGTTCCCGCTGGATCACTGAAGTTAAGCAACATTTAACCTGGTCAAAACTAAATGGGTGACCATTTGGCACTTTCAGGTGCTGTATGTGCTCTCCGCTTATCTCGGTATTGTTTCTAGTCGTCCTTGGCTTCGCCTTGCCACTGGACTCAAATAGTGCCGATTCAGGAGAGGTGTGGTTAGGGATTTGGCAACCCTTGCCTTACAATTACACGCGCAGCTGCTCCTACAGGGGGTATCCTTTGTCTTTCGAGACTAAACGGAGGCATTGAACCGTTCAAGAGAACAGTATAACAATGTGAGAATTGGTAATAATTGTTAAGACCAGTCTTAATTACAATAGGTGCTTTGACAAAGCACTGCTTTGTACAAAGAGAGGCGACTGATCGATTAAAACAAATATATGTAATTTTAAGCGAAAATAATATTATTTATTGAGTTGTCATTTCGAAAGTAGTAATATATCCAAAAATTACGAAAATTCATCGAGTAGAACAACTGTTATTATGTTTTTAGTAAAAAATAAAAAAGTCTATCGATATCGGCTAAATAAGTTGGACGCCATCATGATGTAATCTAAAATATGCTTTCTGAGTTATGTCCCCTGTTTTGATATAGTACGGACAAAATGGAGATGGGGTAAGGTTTGTTTGGATGAAGTCTCTTTTTAAAAATGTACCAAATATCGGCTGATTATCTAATCAATATGAAATTTTCGCCGATTATTAAGTGAAGAATAAACTTTATATATATATATATACATATATATATATATATATATATATATATATATATATATATATATATATATATATATATATAGTATTGCGAATTTTATTGGGTTTATATGATTGATAAATCGGTAACTGTTCATGTACCAATAAATTTTAAGTGAAAATGAGGTGGCTTAAATTGTAAGCTTCAAAATTTACCATATTTTGTAATTGAGCATTCATATATTGTTTTAACAAAATTAAGACATAAAAGAATAGATTGATAGCAACGAATAGTGTATTTCATCGTTCGTTACAATTGTTTCAGAACCATTCGGACAAATTCAAACCCTATATCTTTCGAAAATTTTCACAAGAACAGCCTATCATAAGACGTTTTTGAAAAATCGCTTTTACAATGAAGAGTATGGAATCCATTTCCCTTCAAGGAAAATTATGAGAAAAATTTTACCTACATCTCTTCTTTCCAAATTTTTTTTTAAAGATTTTTATATTTACCTATTTTTGTATCTCTATTTTACTATATATATATATGACTGCCGTACAAACGGTCGGGTTTCAATCCTGGCTTGAGGTAGTTGCCTGTCCAGCCGCACTGATGAGCTGTGAAACAGCGAAACAGTACTGTATGTGGATGACTATATATATATATATATATATATATATATATATATATATATATATATATATATATATATATTAAACAATTTGCTGACTGTCAACGCGATTGTTCTAGGTTCAATCCTCGGCTTGAACCTAGCGACACTGATTAGTTGTGATACAACGAAACAGGACTGTATGTCGATGACTACAAATATTTTAAGCCCCCTCTCTTTGGGTAGAGCACTGTCGTAAGTAATCTCACCCGCTACTTAACTGACTGAAAAATGCGACGCTCGCTCTTTGTTTATAAACAAGCGGTTAGAGTACTGTACAAGTGGTGGACGAATGTTGGTTTACATAGACATTTGGCAAGATTATTTACGGGCGCCGCTCCCGTGGGTCGATCGGTAGAACTACTGACTGTCAACGCGATGGTGCTAGGTTCAATCCTCGGCTTGGGGGAGGTGCTAGTCTAGTGACACTGATGAGTTCTGATACAACGAAACAGGACTGTATGTCGATGACTACAAATATATATATATATATATATATATATATATATATATATATATATTCTTCAGATCGTCAATCTGATCAATTAAATCCAAGATGGTGTTGTAGGATGTTTTTGCCATGCGATCAGATATATTGGGGTGGTGGAAAAGATCTTTCCTCTGATATCATTTTTTTGCAAATGTCATCAAATTTTTGGAAATTATGTTCTCTTTCCTTGAAGAATCCGTTTTACTTTTGAATAATCCATAAACCGACAGATCCATTCGGTCAAAACAGTGAATGGATCAGCCGTTGAAAAAAAAAAAAAAAGAAAAAGAAAACACAAAAATCATGCTGTTTTATCAAATAATCTACAGTTGATTTTCGGCTGGGCCTTTCTGCTTGTATGGTGATAAAACTGTTCTTCCGGATTTTCCTTCAAAAACTGATTAGCCCCTTGAGTTTGTAATTTTTGCTCCCAAATATGGTAGCTTGAATTCTTACTGAATTTCTTTCCCAAAAAATGAACAACTTGTCGTTGTCCAACATGTCAAAAGATTTGCTAATAATAGAAAGTATATTAACAGGACGATATTTGGTTGGGTCAGACCGCTCGCCAGCATTTTTAAGACATTTTTAAAGACATGGACAACAGAGGATTCCTTCCAAGAAGAATGGACACAGGACTGATGAGACAAACAGAGATGGAATAATTTCGAGAGGATAGAAGAAATTTCAGGAGCACAACGTTTGAGAACAACAACAGGAATTAAATCAGAACCAGAAAACTTACACTGTTTTTTTTTTGTTTTGTTTTTTTACACAGTGATCACCACTTATCAAGCCCCGGAAGCCACTCAGGGATAAGGGTTATTGCAAGTACATTACGTTAGTGTGGTGATTTGATGAAGTGTTTACTTAAGGGGGCGGTTCATTAGGAATTTGTTACCATTGAACTTGAACACATCCAAGTTGTAGTCCGGTGGGAAGCAGGCAGACGGAACAGAGTTCCACACGCGTGCAGTTTTAAGAAGCTTTGTTCATGGAATCCACGTTTTGATCTAGGCACAGATATAGAGTGGGGGAAATTTTTCACAGTGGATTCGGCTAGACGGGTGTTTTTCGTGAAAGATTGGCGAGGGGGGACCAGAGATTGGAGTTCAGACGAGCACCTGCCATGGAAATAGCGATAAAACAAGGATAGGCTCGCAACGTCTCTTCTGTGGGAGAGAGGTTGCAGGGTAGAGAAAAGGGCATCCCCTACTAAGTCATGAAGTCTATTTTGTACTCTGTCAAGGCAGGATAGGCTGTTTTTTGCAGCTCCTGTCCAGATATGGCAACAGTATTCCATCCTTGGACGTACTTGGCTTGGCTGACCAGTTTTTGAAAGAAAATCCGGAAGAACAGCACCAGAATCATCGAGAGAAAAATTGTCAGCTTAAAAATGAGCAAAGAGGTCGGCCTTATCTGTAGAAGATGAAATGACCTGGAGATCGTTTCAAATGAGGAGGGATAACAAACCTACAACTATTAAAGAAAGAAGTTTGATTTTTCCCAAAGTTAACACTTTTATACAACCTAACATCGCAGGTGCATTTGAGATGTTTTATCACCACACAAGCAGAAAGGCCCAGCCGGAAAATCAACTGTAGATTATTTGATAAGACAGTGGCGTGTTCGAAATAAATGTTTCTTTTTAGAGCACAATTGAACCATGATACTTGACTTTTGTATATTAAATTTTAATTCAAGTTATTATGTAAAAAATAATTTCATAAAATCAACAGTGGGTTTTTTGATAAGACAGGGGCGCGTTCGAAATGAATGATTTTTAGAGAACAATTGAACCATGATATTTGACTTTTGAATATAAACTTTAATTCAAGTGATTGACTTTTGCAGTTTAAACTTTAAGTGAAGACATTATTTACAGATGATTTTATCCTTAGAATTGTTGACAAATAAATGCACATTGCTATTTATTATGGAGTAGAAGGCGACACATATTTGATTTACATATCCGTGGAGACGCGTGCATTTGTGTACATGTATTATAGGTTAGACGTATCGTAAGTCACCTTGAGAGGGTCTTTGTTGAAACATCTACGTAGGTATTTAGTTGGTCAGCGACACAGTCTCCCAAGGGACATTTTAAAATGATATAACACGTTTATCTTATCTGAAACCCTTTGCGCAAACAAGTCCATCAACCCAATATTTAAATAAATATTCAATCGAAAAAAAAAAAAAAATCTCGTCGACAACATAACAGTACATGGAACATGTACGTACGGCACAATCACGTTGACACACCGGTTCTCGCCAGATCACCGAAGGTTAAACAACGTTGAGCCTAGCCAGTACCAGATGGTTGACCATTTGGGAAGGCGAGGCACTGTATGTACCGCGAGGTAAAATACCAGGTTGAGAAACTGGCGCGGTCTATCCTTCTCTGGAGGGTAAATGGGACTCTCTTAAGCCGTGGTAGGCACCCCATCTAGTGAGGGCGTCACGATAAAAAATACCCTTGGTAGTCCTGACGAAGCATCAAGTATTCAACTACCGAAAAGATTTGAATTACACTACAAACTCGTGTAGTGAGTTCTATCTCGGCTACGACCGCGCTGGATGGATGGACCTGGAGAAAAGTGTTGTATCTGTTCTCATACTACACTTCACTTTTTTCTGTTCGTTTTCAGTCAGTGAAGGAGAATTCCTTCTAGACTGGGGTTATTTTTTACTTTTGTCGGTTATCTGTGCACTTGTTTGCAGGATTCTTTTGTGTGTGTATATATATATATATATATATATATATATATATATATATATGTGTGTGTGTGTGTGTGTGTGTGTGTGTGTGTGTGTGTGTGTGTGTGTGTGTGTGTGGACACAATAATAACTAAAAGCTAGCGTTTATGCAATGTTCACCATTTCTGCTCATGCGAACACTCTAGATTGTCTAATGTATTCGTCCGAATCACAGCTGCCGTGATATAGAAGAAGGCCAGTGAACATAACAGCGTGACGCCATTGCCAAAGCAACATATAGGTAAAGGGTGGCCACCGAGAAAAACGGCCTACAGTTTCCTGTGTTAAACCACGTGGCCATGCTAGTAGGTATAAAAAAATATTTTTCGTTGCCTTAGAGGCGTTGGTAATTTTATGAAGGTAGTCCAAACGTGCATGTATTTTCTTCTCCTAAACGGAAAGAACAATTCTCCATTTGGATAATTATATAATTGCACATTGGGAGGGATAATTTTAATCTAAAAAATAAAAATAAAAATAGTAGTAGTAAGTGGACTTGTTTTTTAACTTTTCTTATATGTCTATTAAAAATATTTCATTTTATTTATTTTTCGTTCCTTATAGACTCCGAAACAGCTGAACATATTTTCTTTAAAATTTACAGAACTTTAGTGTATAAGTTTGGGAGTGATTTTAGTTAAGTTTTGTCTCAGAATACCCCTCCCCCGATAATTACCGATAATCGATAATCGAAACCGTTATTTTAATTTATCTATCATCGGTAAAGCCGATGTCGTCGCTTAGCAACAATGATAGAACAACGGGCCATGAAAATTCTACTGTGGGTAACTTGATAGCGTTTTTCTTTTTTGTTTTGTTTTTGTTTTGTTTTTATTTTTTATTTATTTATTTATTTATTTATTTATTCATTTTTGCATGACACTGTTTGTAGGTTCAAACTCCTCGCGTAAATTTCTTAATTTTTTTTTCATTAACTGCAAAGAATTTTATAGGACTTGAAAATTTACGTGTTTTTTTTTTCTATTTTTATTTATTTAATTTTTATTTTTATCATATTTTCTTTTTTTTTTTTTTTTTTTTTGCATTACGTGGTCTGTAGGTTCAAACCCCGCACGTAAATTTCTTAATGTTTTCTTTTTGTTAACTTGAAAGAAGTTTATATATATATATATATATATATATATATATATATATATATATATATATATATATATATATATATAAGGAAGTTTGTGTGTGTGTCTGTGACTGTTCGTTCCCTATGGACTCGCCAACGGTTGGGCCAATTTTTATGAAATTTTACACGAAAGTACTTTATGTGGCTGGCAATATTCTTAGATAAGTTTTGTATCGGAATGTCTTCGATAAGTATTGATAATCCACAATTGAAATAAACCGATGAAAGAGACAGGTGATAAACACCTTTTACAACCTAATATCACAAGTGCATATGAAAATTTTTTATTATCACACAAGCCGAAAGGTCCGACATATAAAATCAACAGTATGTTCTTTGATATGCGTTAAATGTTTCATTTTTAAGTACAATTGAACCATGATACTTGACAGTTTTATTTTAAACTTAAATTCAAGCCATTATCACTGCACAACCAGTTAGACCAAATAAAATTTACGATATGTTCTTTGATATGACAAGTGCGCGTTCGAAGTAAATGTTTCTATTTCGGGCCCAATTGAAGTATAATACATGATTTTTGCATTTTAAACTTTAATTCAAGACATTATATAATAAAAAATAATTTGATAAAATCTACAGTAGGTTCTCTACAGTGCAATGTAAACTACAATATATTGTGAAATAAATCACTGCGAGAAGCATGTGAAACTTATCTCAGGCGAACTGCGTTGGGTCCTCAATTAGAGCAATCAATCGATTTGATTGAAAAATGAGTGATTTCACCGATTTTGATGACAATAATAAATATTGGAGTGTGAAATATTTGTTGATCATCACTTAGTCTCGGGCAACGTCAGGTCACCCTGCTAGTCTAATATATAAAAGGCAATATCTGTGTGTGTGTGTGTGTGTGTGTGTGTGTGGGTGTGTGTGTGTGTGTGTGTGTGTCGCAAAAATTTTCGACACACACGACGGATCCTCACGAGATAGATATCGTTTTCAAGCTTGATCCTCCAGATGATAAATATCGAAAAATTGGCCAAAAACATTCATTCCTTCACCCCTCAACTGAGCAGTTTTGTACAAGGAAGGGGACGCTTTTATTGCCGACATTTTCGCAAGTCATCGTCTTCGTTAGATTGACTACACTTAATGTTAACGCTCTTGCCTTCTACTTGCACCATGGATGCATCGGCTAAGACGTTACATTTATTTTTTTTCCTCCTTCACGTTACAGGTTCAAGCCTGTAGAACTCTGATCCGGTTGCCTGTTTTCCACCTGACTACAATCTGGATGTCTTCAAGTCCAATGTAAACAAATTCCTGATGAACCGCCCCCTTAAGTAAAGCACTTTATCAAATCTCCAATACTAACGTACTGTACATGTAATAACCCTTATCCCCGAGTGGCTTCCGGGCCTTGATAAGTGGTGACTACCTTGTAAAAAAAAAAGCCCGCCTGCCTACTACCACTTTTTAAAAAAAAACACCACTCTCCACCCAAAGTGTCTACTGTTGTTTTGATTCTCCTCCCACCCCACCCGCTACTACCACTTTTTTTAAATTTCTTCACGGGGTTTCTTATTACACTTCCACACACCCGGGAAACACCGGGGACCCCCGCTAGTAATAAATAAAACTTTTCATTGAGTATTTACGAATATTTTAAAGTTAGAAGCATTTTTCACGGCAGTTTTTTTGTTGTTTTTTGTTGGGGGGGGGGGGCTTCTTTTTTTTTTCTTAAACTAAAACGAATTTAATATTTTAGCACCAGGCGTAATTTATTTCTTTGAAATATACTTAAAACTGTTAAAGTTTTTGTTGGTTCGTTTTATAATAGTTTAATATATATATATATATATATATATATATATATATATATATAATGAATTCATTTTCCCCCTCTGATTTTGACCTTAATATGATTATAAATTCAAAATATTTCATGCAAATGGAATATGCACAAACTGCAGCACAATATCTGAGGTGTGTTATAGGCCTATTACCTATCCATTTCTTCGATAATCGTAGATTCCTATATTTTTCTGCTGAGAGTTCACGGCCAAAATCGGTTAAGATCAATGGAAGTGGTAAAATCTTTTCTCTCTAATAAATTCCTTCTTCCCCCACCACCACTTAACACCGGTGTGGGATCGTTCACAAGGAACAGTTATGAAGGAACACCGGTTTGAGTTTTGTTTACTTCGTAGTTGCTTAAAAAAAACTGGAATTAACTGACTCAAAGGATTACATATGCCATTTTTTTTCGCTTTTCGCTGTGTTTGTTTGTTTTTTTGTTTTTCCGATTTCTTTTTTAAAGAAGTTTTACGTTTGTTCACTGTTTTTTTTTTTTGTTTTGCCGATTTTTTTAACATCGTTTTTTTTATATTAATACCCCCTCCTTTAATATTAATTTACCCCCCACCCATATACCTCCAAGCAACCGGGCAACACCGGGTACCCTCGCTAGTATATTATAAAGTTGTGTCCTTGTCTGTTTGTTTGTTCACAGGTAACAAATTAATTTTCATACTAAAAACTGTCGTTTACACACTTCCAACGTGATAAGCCTTAAATTTTAGATGTTTTCTAGAATCAAAATCATACAAATTTGTAAGGGGACGTAAAAGTGGCGCAAAACAGTTCCTTTCATGGAATTTGTTAGAAATAAATACAAAATGGGGCGATAAATTTGTCGCCCTAAAAAAAACAACACTACAACTGTATTTTAAAACTTTTATTGAAAAAATCAACTCAGCTTACTTGATATATGTAGTAGAGCTAGCACCTATTCAATGTAGCCGCCTTCAACCTCAATCACCACCTCAATACGGGTCTGGAACTGGGAGCATGCCTTTTCCACAAGCGCTAGTGGGAACTTAAAGAATACTCGGTGTAAAGGGACGTAAAGATGGCGCAAAACAGTTCCTTTCATGGAATTTGTTAGAAATAAATACAAAATGGAACGATAAATAAATATATATGTGTGGATGTATGTGTATGTGTGCGTGTGTGTGTAT
>NC_136504.1:101394818-101412318 GCF_053919585.1 Euprymna scolopes | reverse complement strand
TGTTTTTGCATTGTTTCCGGTCTACCTTCTGTTAAATTTAGCTTGTGCAAGGGAGATAATTAATTTACCTTATTAATTTCCCTTCCTTTTTTTCCGTTAATGGGAGATAATCCATGTTTCAGTTGGTCCAAGGGAGGTAATTAATCTATCTTCTTTTTTTTCCTTTTTTGTTTTAAATATTTTAAATAGTTGAGGGTAGGTGTGCAGGCTATTTAATTTCTAAGTCGTTCATATATGTGTTGTGTTCTTTAAAGTAATTATAATATTCTTCATTTTTATACTTAGTTTTTATACTCAATATTTATACTTACAATTTCCTAATTTATGCGTTAAGTTGACTGCATCTAGAGTACTCTTTAGGAAATTCCTATTAGGTGGGGGTCCTCGTTTATTGTTCAGTCCTCCCAGTTTATTAGTAGCGCTTGTCTCCTATGCAGAAAGGCTTTGAAGGTCTCACTGCGTACATTCAAACAGGTCTTTTGAGGGTGATTAATAGTCTTTATAATGTGGTATTTCTCCGCATCACAAAGTTGGCACCGGTACTAATGTTTTTCTGTTTTTCTGAACTTCTGTACAATTAAATAAATAAACATTAAGCTCTTATATCGAAAAAGTTTTTCTTTGTAATCGAGCACTTTGTTGGAATTCTTTCTCCAAAAAATAGTAAATATATATATATATATATATATATATATATATATATATATATATATATATATATATATATATATAATCTTACCTTGTATTCTATAAATGTGAGAATGTGTACGTGTATATGGGGACATTTCTCAACTTATATACACAACGGATTTTAAATCTACAAACTACAAATTCAGTATATAGGATATTCAGACATGGGGAAAAAAGGGGCTGCTAAGAGGTCAAAATTGGGAGGCCATCGAATTTTTATCTGTGTTCAACTGTTTCACGACAGCGCATGGTTTGAAACACACACTTTGGAAGCTGTGTCAAGCTGGTGTAATGGTTATCGTACTTGACTCACTGTCTTTTGGTTTTGGTTTTGATCTCAGCTCGAGTATTTTTTTTTTTTTATTTACAAAAAGTCAACGGTTTAAACAAATTATAATATTCGCATGCACATGTTTCAGTTTTTGGGGTTTTTTTTTAACGTTACGTTTAACACCTACGGTATTTCTGTTTATAATAAACTAGCGAGGGATACCCGGCGTTGCCCGGATGTTTGGAGGTGTGTGTGGAAACTCCGGGAGTTGGGGGGGGGGTTAAAAAAAGTCAGTATGTGGATCAAACCCGAACCGTTGTGGCAAAGTTGTAAATTAAAGTGTGAAAAAAAAAACGTGCGACGTTAACCATTGCCCCACCGCGAGATGCTAGCGAAAACACGTTTGAATTTATTTAATTACTTGGATTTTGCAGGTGCCCGTTTTAATGAGTTAATGAGGTCAAGTTTGACTGCGGGATAGTATTTCATTTACTGCGGAACGCTTCCCCCCCCCCCAAGATGTTATAGGAAAAAGACTAACCCACATGCGGCAAGCGACAAATGTTGAATATTTATCTTCCCGAAATCGAGCAAATTAAATAGACAGGCGAGCTTCGTTGTTAACTCTGAGATATTACGATTTATATGTGATATAAAAAGTTTTAAAGTTGTGAACCGACCGACCGCTTCTCTGAAAAAAGCCTTTTGTAGACATACAGAAAAAGCGAACACACATACATACATACATTTTCACTTTTATATTTATAGATAAGAAATTTGCAATAATTAAAATATAATATTTACGTGTATTTTACGACTGGGCAACGCTGGACAAATTTGCTAGTATTCTATAAAAGTGTGAATGTTTGTGTGTGTGTGTGTGTGTGTGTGTGTGTGTGTGTGTGTGTGTGTGTGTGTGTGTGTGTGTGTGTGTGTGTGTGCATGAGAACACTTATCAGCTTATACTCAACGAATTTTTAATCTACAGACTTGAAATTTGGTATATAGGTTATTCAGACATGTGGAAAAATTTTTAATCGCTTTTCATCCAGAAGAAAAGAGCTACTAAGGGGTCAAAAATGAAAAACTGATCCGTGGGAGTCGTCGGATTTTTTTCTGTTTGCTAACTGTTTCACGATTGCGCATGTGTGAATGGTTCACATTACAGATTCCTCATGTTAAATATAAGTGGATTTGAAAACACTGTTTTAAAGAACGTGTCACGCTGGCCGAATGGTTATCGTACTTGACTTACTGTCTTTAGGTTTTGATCTCAGCTCGAGTAATTTTTTTTTTTTTTTTTTACTTACAAAAAGTGATGAGTTTAGAAAGAAACATAACACTCGCATGCATATATCTCAGTTTCTGTATTAATCCAAATCAAATATGCATATTTTACAACCGGGCAACGCCGGGCAGCTTGTTTGTATATATATATATATATATATATATATATATATATATATATATATATATATATATATATATATATATATATATGTCAGGAGTGTGAGTTCCGTTGTAGAAGCGCTGAGTTAATTTGAAAATTACAACGCAATTTTACGAAAATAAACCAATATTTTATTTGTTTAAATATATTTCGGAGTCAAACTCCATCCTGTATTTTGTTTGTTTCTTTTTGTTTTCTTCTTTTTTTTTGCCATGTTGTAAAGTTTGAGAAAGAAAAGTCAGTAATAAAGATCCATGCGTTGTTTCTCAGCGGTTGTATTTTGAAATGTCGGGAACGGTGCGTTGGCTATGCGAGATTAATGTCAGGGGTGTGAGTTCCGTTACTACTGACTTTTCTTTCTCCAACACATTGCCACAGGACTGTTTCCTGGCGGATTACAACTTGGTTGTCTTCAAAGCTAATGTTAAGAGATTCTTCCTTCGTTCCTCATAAATATTCGAAATTGATCCTGACAATCATTTCACCTCAGTAACCCTTATCTCCACTGGGCTTCAATCTGTGGAACACATTGCCACAGGACTGCTTCTTGTCTCTGAAGACATTCAAGTTGTAATCAACAGATTACAACTTGAATGTCTTCAGAGACAATGGTCAACAGATTTTTATATAGAACTGTCCCCACAAATATTAGAAATTATTCTTATTCCAGCTCATTGACCCATATTTCCATAGACCTTCTCCAGAAGACTTGCTTGTCTGTGGAATCCTCGAGAGGCATCTGGCCTTGATAAGTGATGATCACTTTGTAGTTAAAGAATAATTATTCTATGATAACCTGGCTGGTGAGAGTTATAACTTTTCTGACACAGATGTCCAATATACTTCTTTTTCTCGTATCGTGGCATTGTTCATGCGATAGATGAAATCATGGTTATTATTCTCCATAGGCTTCAGTCCATTGTTGGTCCGATTCCTCTGAAGACATCACGTGATTTGAACTTGGTAGAATACATGGGGTGGGTTGCCATTACCTTCCCCAGCGCAGTGGTATCAAACTCGCTTGGTTGCACCTATCCGTTGTCCTTAGATCATCCGCGTAGCTGCAATTGAATAACGTAACTCTTAATACCATAGAACCGTTGTATCTGCTAGAGATTCATCCTCCTCCATAGCCATCCAACGTCCTCCTGCCGACGTCATCAGAGTTACCTTCTCCTAGATGCATGTTTTAACTAAGATTAAGGGTGCATACCTCTCCCAGTGAATTAATGCGCCTCCAGATACCAATATGGAAATTTCTACGACTCGGTGCGATACCTGCAGTGCTTAGCTTTCTCAAATGGTCACCCATCTGGTACTGGCCAGGCTCATCATTGCTTAACTTTGGTGATCTGGTGGGAACCGGCGTCTGAATGTGTTTATGCCGTATACATCTAAGATACGAGCAGTAAAGAAAGATTATCTGCACGCGACTTTAGCAACAGAAAACTTATCATTAGTTTAATGTGCAGAAGCTTTAATTTATTTATATACAAACCTTCTAGGCAAAACGAAAAGATCAAAGTGTAGTATCTGTTCTGATGCTACACTTCAATTTTTTGTTCTTGGTCAGTGGAGGAGAAATCCTTCACAACTGAGACAGATTTTTTTTTTTGTTCCTTTTCTCCACATTTAAAAACGACTTTGGTCTAACTTTGCCCTCGTGGGGAGGCAAAATAAATAGGAACAAAAACAACAAAATGGAGCGCCATTCATCCTAGCTGGATTGAACTGGGTTGCTCCCTCGGAGGAAATGTCACGGGAATATATACAATGCATAATATTCTGAAATGGTCACCCATCTGATACTGACTAGGTTCAACGTTGCTTAACTTTGGTCATCTAATGAGAGTGTATGAATCAACATGATTAAATTCACAAGCAATCCCCAGTTGTATGTATATCAACAGCAGAGGGTGGTGGGTGACAACATTAGGTCTTTGCAGTTATTACAAGGATGTGAGAACGTCCTCCTACATACAGCGCCTAATATTCCCAAGTATTCACCCATCTAATACTAACCAAGTTGAACGTTGCTTAACTTCAGTGATCCGATGAGAACCGGTGTATCAACAAGATTTTTTGTTTTTTTTACTTGGAGTGTGACAACAGCATATTCTTTTTATTCTTTTGCCTCTCGACACAGTTAAACACACTTCATCAACCTAAAACCACATCAGTCTATAAAAACAATGCAAAGAATATGCTGTTGTCACAGCCCTAGTCACCACTTATCAAGGCCTGGAGATCACTCATGGATAAGGGTTAGATAGCTGGTGAGATATAATTAGTCACAGTGGAACTTGGGTAACTCAATAAGAATTTATTCAAAGTAGACTTGAAGATGACTATGTCATAGTCAGCCGAGAAGCAGACAAAGGGTATTGTGTTCCACAGACAGACAGCTCTAGGAAAGAAACTCTGCTCATGGAATTTTCGTTTAGTTTTGGGCACAGATAGACAGTAAGGAAAGATGTTTGTATAAATTCTTTTAGTAAGGCAGTTTAAAAATAAAAGGCAGAGTAGATTGCCAGCAACCTTGAAAAAAAAAAAATGGAAAATATGCACAAGTGGTCTTCAGTCACATGTATATCCATGCCAGAGGAGATGACAATGTTAGGTTTTCGCAATTCTTACAGGAAAGTGTCAAGTTCCTTCTACATACAGTGCCTAGTATTTCCAAATTGTCACTCATCTGATACTAACCAAGTTAAAAGGTTACTTAACTTCGGTGATCAAACGAGAACCGGTGTGTCAACATGATTATGCTGTATATATATGTATATATACATATATATATATATATATATATATATATATATATATAGTGAATAAATGACAAAAGACTATATTCCAAAGTTCATGATGTTGACCATCTTATGATTTATTCCTTTAATTCAGTTGACATTTACACTTCTTGACAGTATCTGTTTCATAGTGCAAAATCAATCACTTAATTATTATATCAATTAGTGAATCTATTTTGCCCTTAACTCATCAGAAGAATTAGCAAGAATCAATCCGTCAACAGAAAATAAAGTGTGATTTGGCATGATTAAAATCCGAAAATTGGAAGAGAAGCTGCAAATCCCTTATAATATGTTTCCATTATGCTATTTTGAATTTTAGAAATAAAGTCACTAAACCCATCTATTCGTACTAACAAGTTCTATTAATTTAGGAATATTCTGACAAAATGTATGATTTCAATATATATATATATATATATATATATATATATATATATATATATATATATATATAAAATAAAAATTACAATTAAATTTACCAAAATGATCCAAGATGGTAAAATTAAAGTATAATATAAATATTAAAGAATTAATATTTATGAAGTTATCTCAGTCAGATGTAAAAGCTCGATAAGACCAAATAGAAGATAGAGCTTATAATACGATAATATAATAATATAATAATTTTTAAGTGATGACCTGTACATTTCAGTTGACCTATATTATTTTGCCCTATATATTTTTTCGCGCTTTTTAACATTTCCTGTCTGGGTCATTTTGACATTTGTTTTTCTATTTTATATTTAATTCTATCACTATTTAATTTTTTTCCTCTTCTTTTTCTCTGATCTTTCTTATTTATATTTATGTCTCGACAGTAGAGTGAAAAGCATATCTTATTTTTCTTTTATTAACATTATTGGAATTTTTCCCCCTTTTTTCCCTTGTACACATTTTTGTGAATTATTCCATGGATTTCTGCCTTTGGATTATTTTGAACCATCTTCCAATTACGGAATTTCCTTGGATTTTATTTGTGCAAATGGAAATTACATTTAACTTTCTTGAAGTTATATATTTGGATTTTACCGTCACTGGATTATTTATCTTCCACCAGACTATCCATGCACGTGTAATCACCTTTTTCTTCACCATATTCCCTCTGCTTCACTTTTTTGTTATCAAGTAAGATCTTTGACTTACTTGTTGTTTCATCAAATACTTTTGCATGCAAAATCCGATCCTGCATTTTGCTAATTCCTACTCTCTGATGAGAAGGAAAGTATTTCTTCGAAACTCTGCGGATTAAGGACTATCCACTTATCTAGTGTTTCCTTTTCAGATTAAATATGTTTTTAACTCTTTTTCAAAGTGTTTTTAACATGTTTTATTAACTGCTTGCTCGTATACATATATATATATATATATATATATATATATATATATATATATATATATATATACTGTGTCAATCGCTTTATTGCAGATTAGTAAAATATCAATATTTCCCTAAATATATGTCACAAAAAAATGAAAATTGTACCATCAAAGGGTTGCTTTAAGTTTAGTTATTTCTTAAAATTTTATTCAAATTCATGCTATATTCACGAAGTGATGACATTTTATTTATTATCATAGAAATTTTATTGTCCATCGCTTTATTGTAGATCTCTTACAATGCCAAAAATCAGGCGAATAAAGGTTATCGAAAAGCAAAGGATAGTTGCTGAACTCGCAGAAGGATTGTCCATCAAAAATTTAGCCACGGAGCTGGAATGGGATCCAAAAACCTTGGCTGCATTCTTGAACAATCCGAACACCAAATCCAGAAAAATAAGAGCATCAGGAGAAACCTTTAAGATCGTGATATTCAGAAAATTCGTAGGGAAGTCAACCGAAAAATAAATAGCACACGTGTTTTCTTTTTTGCAAAAGCTGGGATCGCTGCAAGATCCAGGCATGCCCGATACAATGTGTTGAATGAGATTGCAAGGAATATCAAATCTCTTCCAATGCCTCCATTGAGCAAACAACATAGGGAAAAACGAATGGCTTGGACACAGTATTACATGAAAATGGATTTCCAACAGGTTCTATTTAGGGATGAGACCCATGCTACTCTTGACGGTCCGGATTGATGAACCAAAGTTTGAAACCTGAATGGAACTTCGACCCATTACAGAGTTCGTCACCAACAAGGATGTGGAGGCATCATGTTTTGGCCGGGAATCATTGGGGATAAGTTGGTTGGACCATTTCGAGCGTCAGAGGATGTAAAGCTTACCAGCAATGCGTACACTGCCTTTTTGGATAATCATATCTACATGACTAGATGACCTACTATTGTCACGTCGCTTTCAGATGATTTTTATACATGACAATATACCATCCCATTCTGCTTGGGGCGATTGCATTCTTCCTTGAATCTATGGAATTCGTTGGAGAAACTCTCATGACCTGACCACCGTGTTCTCCAGACCTTAACCTAATTGAATATCTGTGGTCAATATTAAAAAGAGGAAGGAGAGCAATTTACTTCAAAGGATGCCTTGTGAAGAAACATAGTTGATGTTGCTAGAGCCATAACTTCTTTAAAGATCAAACAATTGACTTCCTCGAGGTGATAATAGGTTGTTTTAAGTTATTTAAAAAAAATGGTGGATATGTCGATAAATAATTAATTTATATGAAGCCCATACCTAGGATATATTTTTGTTTATTATTCTTTAACAGAAAAATATAATAAAAAGTAAAGTTCGCAAGATAAGACATGGTATTTTTGCCCTAAAACAACATTTTAAGAGACCTGCAATAAAGCGATGAACAGTGGAAATTCTTCGGTTAAGAATAAAATGTCATAACTTCGTGAATATCGCATGAATTTGAATAAAATTTTTGGAAATAACTGAACTTAAAGGAGTCGTTTGATGATATAATTTTAATATTTTTTTTTTTGTGGCGTATATTTAGTGAAATATTGATATTTTACTAATCTGCAATAAAGCGATTGACACAGTATATATATATATATATATATATATATATATATATATATATATATATATACATATATATATATATATATATTATGGTGAGTCATTTTGAAAATAAAAAGCCATTGCCAGCGATCTTGAGGAAAAAAAATGGAAACTATGCAATTGAGAAATGCGGTAACAGGATTGAAAAGGAGGAATTGATTCCTGGAATCAATTTCCAGATTTGCTTTTTCAAAGAGAGAGGCACCTACAATTTTTTTTGTGCTATCAGCAATCAGTGGAGAGTAATGGAAGAAACTAAAATAAGACAACAACAAAAAAAATCCTGCATGTTAAATCGACTTATCCCAATGATATGGAAAATCGGTGCTTGTTGAGTTATAGGCAACAGATCGATTTCTTGAAATATATCATTTTTAGCGAAAACAACATTACTTAAGTATCATGTCGAAAATGGTAATACATCACAGAATCACGAAAATTCATCAAGTAGAACAACTTCTATAGTGTTTTCAGTAAAAAAAAAAATGCACTTTTCCCCAATTTACGTAAAAATTACTTTTAACTATAAATAACTTTCCATTCGATGAATTTTCATAATAAATCATTTTTGCATCACATACTAATCCCTATTAATGCCTAACTGTGCATCGAACATATACCATAACACTTAGTCTGCTGCACCTTATCGTAAGAAAGGCCCATACAAAATTGCAGCCATATCAACACAGTAATTTCTGAGAAAAATTAAAACAGACAGACAAACAGACTGAAAGAAATATAATTGGAATCTAATAAGATTACTAGTCCGTTTGGATACCAAAATCTCATATCCTTTCTTTATCTGTGTCGCTTAAAAAGATTTAATCTTTAAGACATATTTTCATTGTATGTGCTGAATAGCATAATTATTTTGAACAAGATCTAATATTTTGCTAATGACTTTTCCTCTAAGGAGATGAGCCTACATCGAAAGTTTATGGGTTAAGAAAATTACTCACAATTGTATTCTTTGTTCAAATAATAAATTTTTGCTTTGAAAAATTATATTTTTCTAAATGAAATTGGAATATAAAAAACTGTAAATTATGTGTGTGTGTGTGTGTGTGTGTGTGTGTGTGTGTGTGTGTGTGTGTGTGTGTGTGTGTGTGAGATACACATGGTCCGGAATTTCATTCCTAGAAACAGTCAAGCCATGCTGACGAGAGGTAGTTACCTTGAAACATGCATGTACGTAGATTACTGTTTAAACAATAATAAAAATAAATAAAAATGTTATATACATCCAAATAAATTATGGGCGATTTTTCAAGTAAATAAAAATGAGCTTCAAGGCGAAGCCACTATTTAACCGTATTTATCATAAAAAAAACAACAAATCTCTCGCTCTCTCTCTCTCTCTCTCTCTCTCTATATATATATATATATATATATATATATATACGGCACAATCACGTTGACACACCGGTTCTCGCCAGATTACCGAAGCTAAGTAACGTTGAACCTGGCCAGTACCAGATGGTGACCATTTGGGAAGGCTAGGCGCTGTATGTACCTTCTGGGAAGGTTGGGCGTGGGGCTAGCACTCTCACCCTGTAAAAAGAACTCTTCGCTACAAAAGCATCTTCAGAAGTTGTAGATGGCCTATGCCCCACCCCAGGGGCTCAAGGGCTGTGGATATATATATATATATATATATATATATATATATATATATATATATATATATATGTATATATATATATATATGCGATGCGGCTGTCTGTGCATGCATGCGCACATATGTGCATATATTTCCACGCCAGGGCGGAGATGTATGTGTACATGTGAACGTTTCTTTAAGTATATATGTGTGTACGTGCGCATGTGTGTGCTCGCGCATGTGGCCACTAGCTAACCCTCTCCAAACAATTAACAACAAATAAAAACTAAATAAATAAACCTAATCATAGCCCCCCCCCGCCTCCAAACATAAGCGAACACCCAACAGGTCAAGACATACTTATCAAGAAATCATCTCACCAACGAGACTCCAAAAACTTTAATATTAAGACTCGAATTTTAAAGTAACCCCCTTCCTCCTACCCCCACATATTCCCCTCTCCCTCCATGTATCCCTATGCCCTCAGCCACACCAGAAATTAACTTCCCAGACCCTCCCCCACAAGTTCCTTAAACTCTAAAACTAAAACATTACCGACATACCAAACACCCCCTCCCACCTTTCCATCTTGTTCCCTTCCTCTTTTTTTCCGCTCTTCTCGCACCCCTCCCCTGTTCACTCTTTCACTCTTTCATCCCATAACAACGAACATTTCTGTAAAAGTCTGAAGAAGCTACAGACAGCCAAAAACGGCCAGGTAGCTGAAACAATAATGTAACTTAACAGAAAGATACGGTAATAAAAATTAAAACGTATATATATATATATATATATAAATATATATATATATATATATGTATCCATGGTCAAAATTATGGAGCACCAGTGAAAAATCGAAACTAGGATTCAAACTTATGCAAACATTATAAAATCTATTTTAACAACAATATTTCACATGTCCTTCTTTTGCCTTTATAACTGCTTTTATTCGCTTCTGCATATTATTAAACCAAATTGTTTTTTACCATTCTTCTTTTGGCCTCTAATTCTTTTTTTTTTTTTTTTAATTTTATGAACATTTTGTACATACTCTCTCTTTTCCCTAAATGGGAACACAAAGTTTTAATGTAATTTAGGTCTGGGGATTGAGGTGGGGGGGGCACTTCATTACTACAATCCCTTTTTTCTCGAATCAACCCATTGAAACTTTTGATGTATGGCATGGGGTATTGTCTTGTTGAAAGATTACATCACTTGAAATCTTTTTATTAAATACTTTGGCCCTGTCAGTGGGACATTAGAATACACCGACTGCACCCCTGCAGAGGGTAAAAATCCCTCAATGGGGATCCTGGATATGACCTTAAACTATATCCAGTGGTGAGGCCCCAGCTTGTGGGCTTTCAGGGAATATATTTGTCGTTTTCAAGTCGGTTTCTATTCAACCCATAGTTGGAACCCTAACAGGTACTACCACTCCGGGTCAGAGTGGACCTGGGAGCAATGGTAATTAAAGGGTGACTCCACACTCCCCAAAGCCCGCAAGCTGGGGCCTCACCACTGGATATAGTTTAAGGTCAGATCCAGGACCAAGTATGACAATGAATCATTTTGAATATTGGAATAAATTTAGTATGAAACTCAGCTAAAACTCTTGAAAGAGGCTTTAAAGTAAATAAATACTAAAATCTATTGTTAAATATTTTACATTTGCTCTCAACTGTTCATTATATAATTCTTAACTTTTAAATGCGTAGGTTTAGAGTTTTATCTATTTTTTTTATATAGGTGTTGCATAATTTGGACCATGGCTATATATCGATATTTATTCATTTGTATTTATATTAAATCCAATCTTCATAAAGAAATGCTCAATATCATAAATAGTGCATTAATTAAAGGCAAAACAAAATGACAAAAAAAAAATTTACATTATTTATTAATTCATGAAAAGTTGAAAAGCAAGGAAAAAAGAAAATTTTTAACGGAAAATTTTTTTCCCTTATTCCATAGAGTTTCGAAAATTAAGAGGAAATAACTAGCAAAATAAAAATGTAGAATTGCTATAAAATTATAATGTGCGATAAAAGCGATTTAAAAATTTCGAAAATATTGAAAATGGCGTTTATGAATCCAAATGTAGAAATCTGATCAATAAAGTTGATAAATAAATTAAAAGTCAAAAATCCATAAAAAATGATGTGAACAAATCCGCTTAGATCAGAATGAAGAAATCTTTAGAAAGTGGACTGTAAGTCTAATTTATAAAATTCACTGTCTGTCTGTCTGTCTTCATTTTTTCAAAAATGTATCTACTTTGAGAAACAAGGTCGCAAAGTAACACAAGGTGGGTCAGATGATTTTATTTTCTATTGACTAATCATTTATGGGTTTTTAATTGAAAAAAAACCCCAACTTTTAAGCGATCTACATTGAAAAAAAATTGGAACTTGGCAAGCGTAAGTCGACTTAAAGTGCTCTTATACGCATGCACAAATATACGTTTATACGCTACAGTCGGTTCATTTTTAACTGTTTCTTATCTGTCTAAGGATAGCTCAAACAGTAATGACTAAGGTTGAAGTACTAAATATTTTGGTTTCGATTTTAGCTGACGTCATATTATTTTTTTTAAATTCATTACTATATATTGGGTACAATATATTAATCTATAGAGAATTGACTCTATAATAATAAATATGAAATCTGCATGAAGTAAAATATCATATTTAAGCATATTTTACAACTGGCAACGCCGTACACCCTGCTTGTTATAAAAAGAATTATCTTTCCACGAAATTGAATTTCCATTGACAGTGTGGATATTTCAACTGTTGATTACGAAATCCAGTGTGGGGGGGGGGTGATCTTTTTCTTTTTTTCCTACAATCACTTTCTCACAGAAGAGACGTTGCTAGTCTCTCTTTGCTCTGCGATATTGCCACGGAAAGTGCTCAGTTAAGCTCAGATCTTTGGTTCCTCTTCGTAAGACGATAGCAACAACGTTTTCTGCCGCCTTGATTTTCACCCTGTGAAATTGCTGGGACGGCAATATCTACAATTTGGCAGTTTCTTTCTTGTTAACTATTATGACGTTCAGTCTCTTTGTTTGAATGAGTTTATCTGTTTGTACTTCCATTTGGTTTGCGTTTTCCAGTAATCGTTCTGTGTCATTTGTTTGCGTACTTTCTGACTTCCGGTGTGGCTGCTACCGGAAGTGGTGACAAGGCAAATCAGTTCCTTCACTTTTATTGTTCTTCAGTATTTTTATTGTGAAGCGTTTTATTAAAATAAAATATAAGAAAAGGACATTTATTGAAAAGTATAAAATAAAAATTACAAAACACTTCATTTTTGGGACTATTTTACCATATTTGTTCAAGAATGTTCTGTGTATGTCTATTTAGCAGTTTTGCATGGTGCTCAACTCAAATTTACATATGTTAAGGCCTTGAGGACTTTTGGGGCTAAATGGGGGGGGGCAAATGATGGACTTGGTCATTTCTTTTTTTGCATGGTGCAGAACTCAAATTTACATATGTTAAGGCCTAAAACTGCACCGTTTATTCAAATTCACCAGTATTTGACGTCCCCTGGGGCTGAATGGGGGGGCAAATGCTGAACTTTGTTTTAGTCCTCGTTCATTGTGCACTCACGGGAGATCATACATGCTTCACTTGTTAGCTTAAAGTTTGGAATCGGTAAGTGACTTCAGATTAATGCACATGAACAGATAGGTAAGTTAACCATCTTCTATAATATAAATATCCCCTATCTGTTTAAATGTATGTATGTATGTATGTATGTATGTACATAACTGGGAAGCCCAAGCGAAAGATCGATCATTGTGGAGAAAAACCATCAGAGAAAGTTGTAATATTTTTGAAAAGCTAACACGTTTTAAGAAAGCAGGACGATAATATAATGTCAGAGAAATTACAACAGGAACTAAAGTGCACTGTACGTGGCAGATACTTTCTGTCAGAAGCTAGTTTTGTTAATCATATGAAATCACACAAAGACAGGAACGACAGTCTTATGAGGAGTCTTCCACAGCACATCTGGCAACGCTTAGTTGTCATATTTGTGGTCTAATCTGCAAATCTAAAAGTGGCCTGACACGGCATTCCAGGATTCACAGTATTATCACCTTTATAAGAAGGAAATTTTTTATACCACATTTGTGAACTTTCATGTAGGACTGAAGCTGGATTGAAGAGTCATCTATGTACACACGGACGGAATAACACTTAAGGAAGAGATGGCAAACTTCTGTCAAGAAGTAGCAATCATCATGTATGTATGTATGTATGTATGTATGTATGTATGTGTGTGTGTGTGTGTGTATGCTTGCATGCATGTATGTATGTATGTATGTATGTATGTATATGCCTGCCTAAAAATTACGACAGAGGCGACGGATTTTCATGAGGTCGGTATTTTCTTTTCGTTCTTTTCCTCCTTTGCAGTACAGGTTCGGGCATGCCTGCCTACAAACAATTTTTTTTTCTTCTTTTTTGTTCAACACACACCTCAAAACACCCGGGCAACGCTGGGCACCTAAGCTAGTCTTATATAAATCTCACCGGTCTGTTGGTGTGTGTGTGTGTGTGTGTGTGTGTGTGTGTGTGTGTGTGTGTGTGTGTGTGTGTGTGTGTGTGTTTGTGTGCCTAAAACTTACGACAGAGGCGACGAATTTTCACGAGATCGGTATCGTTTTGAAGCATCACTCTTCGGATGACAAATATCGAAAAAAATTGGCTAAAACTATTAATTCCTTTACCCTCAACTGGACACTTTTCTACAAGGAGGGTCAGTTTTTTTGTGAGCCATTTTTGCAAGTCATCATATTGATTGGATTGACTTTGCCTAATTTTAATGTTCTGAATTTCCGGTCACGTTATGAAGTAGCGGTAAAAGGTCAGATTTTCTTTCACTTTCTTTTCCCCCTTCGCACCACAGGTTCGAGTCTGCCCTTACTACTACCACTTGGTTTTTTTTTTTTTTTTTTTTTTTGCTTAACACACACCTCCAAACACCCGGGAAATGCCGGGCATCCAAGCTAGTTTATTATAAGCGATAAAACTGGAAGAAAGTAAAAAAAATATCGATGTTAACACAAAATAGGTCGCTTTTTTTCACCGATATTTTCAAAAGTCATCCCCTCTTTTCGATTGACTAGCCTTAATTTAAACCTACGTCACTTCCAGTTTGGTGATGGGTACAACAGCAAAGACGTCACTTTTTTTTTGTTTGTTTTGTTTTTTCACGTTTTTTTCCCTCCTTCACGATACGGGTTCGAGCCTACCTTCCTACTGCCACTTTTTTTTTTTTAGCTCAACACACACCTCCAAAATACCCGGGCAACGCCGGGCACCCAGGCTAGTTAAATATATATAAAAGTTAACTTCTCTGATTTTGTCTATCTGTCAGTGTGAGGAACGGTCTCTACCAAACTACTCTGTCACTTCATGGTCTACACACTTGAAAGGGGATTCGAAACAGGAACAAATTCGAGTTGGCTTTTAGCCGGTAAAAATTGAGGTTTTCAGTTTTCCTCCTGGCCTTTGCTTTTCACCTAGATACCCCGAAAATTGAAGCAGTTCTAAATTAAACCCTAACCGATATTTTGACCAAGTTTGGTGATGATTGGTCAAGCGTTGTGGACGCTGGACTGTATTAAAACAAACGATGACAAACTAACAAACAAACCGAAAACATAACACCCTTCATACTTAATAATCATTCATATCAGAATTTTTTTTTTTTTCGTGTTTTGAAATTGAGTCAATTGTTCATACACATCAAGTGATGAAGGTTTTAAACCAAAACGGTGACTTTTTGTGGGAGAATAAACCAGATAATAATCAGCACCGGAAACGTCCGGGAGAGTGAAAGTACTATTTTTAGTATCTCCGAAAACCCATTCATGTGGAAATTGAGTTGCCAAACGGACTTGGGGTCTGCAGGTTTCTGCAGACCTCGGAGCTAAAACTGACGATATATGTCTGATTCCAGCGTCTAGTGAATGAATGCCTGTATACATTAAAAGGGTTCGAGACTAGACGATGTTACATTTGTGATTCCACAGTTTACGATCACATTTAACTTGTAATTCACCGTGACTGTAGACAATAGTCGGTGGGAGTAGTAGATGGTTACGTAATAATAATAATAATAAAAATAATAATAATAATAATAATAATAATAATAATAATAATAATTGTTTATGCTGCAGTTTTGCTGCACACGGTGCTTTCACACTTCCTGGAAATAAAATCTATTTCTGAGTTTCTATTTTTCACCTGACAGTTTTCTTATTTTTCCAAGAAAGACGTGAGAAGAATTTGATGAAAAAAAAAAAAAAAAAAAAATGCAAACAGATCAAAAGTGACGTTAAGTTACATCCAAGGGAAGCCATCTTGCAAGCTTACGCAAAAAAAAAAAAAAAAAAAAAAAAAAAAGAAAAAAGAAGACAAATTCCTTGGCTGGTTTAAGGTTTCTGTTACAAATAGCCTCCAAAGCACTGATATGCACAATGTTGCAATCTCAATAATAATGGTTGTAAAAAGCACAAACAGGAAAACATTTCGCGTTGACATGGTGCCAGAAGCAGACTGTCGCGAAGGAAGCTGGCTTAACCCGACTGGTGTGAATATCGCCACAAAAACAACTTAAATAAGAGTATTAACAGATGGGGAGGGGTTACACAGTATGATCACCTCGGATATCTAAATGGGGGCGGGGTGGGGCATCCAATCACATTTCACTGGGGTGAATCTCTGCAATCCTATAAATGTGTTACATATATATTAGTGATGAGACGATTAATCGGAATCGGGAATCGGTAAAATCAGAACCTTTTAGTTATCAGAATCGGTATCGGAATCGGAAAACTTTGTGCTTATTTTCCGATGCTAAAAACGATTCTTTTAATTGTCTTCGTTTTTTTATTTTTTTTCATTATTATTTGTTTTTATTTTAATCTCCCACTGCTGGTACTAATAATAAAATGATAAATACTTATTGATTTTAAACGAAAACCGATAGATCATCTTCCACAAATGTATTTTTTTTTTTTTCGTTTTAGAAAATATCTGCACATTAAAAAAAAAATGTGTCTATTTTCCATGCGGAAACCGATCTTTTTAATTGTATTTTTTATTTGATTTTTTTAAAACAATGAACGATTTTGCGCTACGAAACAGGAGCTGTCAGCGTACTTAAAGGAATAAATTGTAAGATGGTAAACATCTTAAAATTTGGAATATAGACTTTTGTTCTTTATATATATATATATATATATATATATATATATATATATATATATATATATTAGATATTAAGACGAGATTATAGATAGATAGATATATAAATACCCGTTCACATACATTTTTTTCATGATAAAGCTAGAACCCAGAATTAGATGGAATCAACAACGGACAAGGCAAAACCCAAAGTGGGTTTTGACGTACTGCATCTCATCAGTGACGTGCTCCGACATAGGCACAAACCCAGGTCGTCGCACGCATGAAATGTGCAATGCTGACGACCTAAGCATATGGGCCACGGCGCAATCTATTGTCACAAAGTAGAATGTAGAACAAGATAAAATATAAAAATTAAAATCGAGGCAGAGCCAATTGATTGCGCTGTAGCCCATATGGTTAGGTCGTCAGTATTGCACACTTTATGCATGCGACGACCTGGGTTCGTGCCTATGTCGGAGCACATCACTGA
>NC_136504.1:101374818-101389818 GCF_053919585.1 Euprymna scolopes | reverse complement strand
GTGGGGGAAGATGTGGCTGGTTACCTTTAATGCATCTAAAACCAAGCTCCTATCATTACATCACAAATGTTCTGATCCCCATCTGGCACCGATTGAAATGAATGGCTCTCTTCTAAGGAAGGCCCCATGTTTTGAGAAGCTTCTGGGTTTGACCTTTACTCCTGATCTGAAATGGAACACATACATCAAGTCTGTGGCCAAGATCGCTGGGAAAATGGTAAGATCCTTCTACTGCTCCAGAAGATATTTCACTCATCATGCAATTTTTTATCTATATAAAAGCCAAGTACGTCCAAGGATGGAGTACTACTGCCACATCTGAGCAGGAGCTGCTAAAACCAGCCTATCCTGCCTTGACAGAGTACAAAATAGACTTTGTGGCTTGGTGGGAGATGCCCTTTTCTCTTACCTGCAACCTTTCTCCCGGAGAAGAGACGTTGCGAGCCTGTCTTTGTTTTATCGTTATTTCCTGGCAAGTGCTCATCTGAGCTCCATTCTCTGGTCCCCCCTCGCCAATCTTTCACGAAAAACACCCGACTAACTGAAACTATTGTCAATAATTTTCCCATCCTTTATCCGTGCCTTAATCAAAACATAGATTCCATGAACAAAGCTTCTTTCTTAGAACTGCACGACTGTGGAACTCTCTGCCGCTTGCCTGTTTCCCCCCCCCCCGAATTCAACTTGGACGTCTTCAAGTCCAACACAAACAAATTCCTGATGAACCGGCCCCTTAAGTAATGACATCTTATCAAATCTCCAATACTAACTATTACTACGATACTATCCCATTGATTACTGTACACACAATAACCCTTATCCCCAAGTGGCTCCTGGGCCTTGATAAGTGGTGACCTCAATGTAAAAAAAAAAAAAAAACTTTGTAGATGCTTTTGTAACAAGGAGTTCTTTTTTCGGTATGAGGGTACTGGCCCCATGCCCAACCTTCCCAGAAGGTACAGACAGCGCCTAACCTTCCCAAATGGTCACTCATCTGGTACTGGCCAGGCTCAACATTGCTTAACTTTGGTGATCTGGCGAGAACTAGTGTGTCAACGTGATTATGCTATATATATATATATATAAATATATATATATATATATATATATAAATATATATATATATATATATAAATATATATATATATAAATATATATATATATAAATATATATATATAAATATATATATATATAAATATATATATATATAAATATATATATATATAAATATATATATATATAAATATATATATATATAAATATATATATATATAAATATATATATATATATAAATATATATATATATATATATATATATATATATATATATATATATATATATATATATATATATATATATATATATTATAACATGGTTGTGCCGTGCACACAAGTTGGTCATTTGTAGGCAAAAACATAAAGCAATAAATGTTTAGAAATGCAAAAATGTATCTTTTCTTTATTTCAGATAACGAACTTGAAACTTGCTTCACTGATGCTGGACATTGTGAAGGGTTGCGTCCATTACAAGCCAATCATTAATATCGTTCTGCAACCGTATTTTGAAACAAGCGGCCAACATGTCAGACATCACGAAGTAAATTCATATGTCGGTGAGTATTATAACGTTAGTTTTATTTAATGCCAAGGGCAGAGTTAGACACAAGGCTGAAGGTAGTTTCCTTTAATAATGACAAGAAACCTTCGCAACCACCAATAGCTATGGCTAAAGATGCATTACGTGAAAGTAATTCGTTCAAACTTCTCGGCTTAACGTTCATAGGGAACATGAGCTGGAACAGATACATCAAGAGCATTGCTGCAGCTGCTGTGAGGAAGATGGGCTCTCTCTACCATGCTAGAAAGTTACTTACATCTGAAAGTATCCTGTACTTCTATAAGACCACCATTCGAATATTGTTGTCATATTTGGGCTGATGCATCTGCTACTAGTCTCTCACTCCTGGACAGGGTTCAAAAGAGAGTCGCCAACCTGATAGGTCCTGAACTGTCACCTAAGCTTCAACCTCTGCCTGTTTTACAAGTATTTTAATGGTGGATGCTCATACGAACTACAAGCCCTTGTGCTTCCTTGACGTAAATACCCTCAACAAACCTGACAAGCAGCAAAATCCCACCCCTACACAGTAGAGATCCCCAGATGTAAGAATGTCTTCTACTCTAATAGTTTCTTCCCTAAAACTGCTAGACTTTGGAATTTCCTTCCGTGTTCTTGCTTCCCCAAACTGTATTGACATGCAGAAGTTCAAGTGTAATGTGAACAGACATCTTGCCACTCAACTCCCTACATAGTATCCCTGCAACTTATGCCCCTGATAATAGCCCCTAACACCAAAGTGGCACTATGCCTTGTTTGGGGTGAAAATGTAAAAAGAAAAAAGTTTGAACCTGCTCTCATCATGGGTTTTATTGTCATGTTTTGACCGATGTAACCTTCAACCTTCTTCGGGTGTATCTTGCTGAACTCAGGAATCTTTCTGTCGGACTCAGGAATTGGCACAGAATTTCAAACAAAACCTTTTATTTAATCCATGGAGATAGCATGCCGTCGTTCCATCAGCCATGATACGGAGTAGAAGCCTTAAGCAATTTGAAATTATATTCTTAGTATTGCCTGTACTATGGATTGAACCTTCAACCTCCAGCAGAGTGTCACTGAGTACTTTATCTGCAACGCCATTGGTTCTTGCAGACAATTCTAGTATGAATTTTGGGAGTCTTACAGCTATTATAGTCTTACTATTTATCATTATAAATCAATACGTATTACTACACATATTTGTCTCTGATGAGCTGTTTGGTGAACGTTCCACTAATTTACGAAACACGTGTAAATACATACTACATAAACATACAAATAAAATATTATGAGTGTGAAATAAATGCATCGTCTGATTTTGGCTTTAGGCTTTTCATGCAAGCTTTTTAGTTTTTCAATCCATGTGCTAAATAGAAAGAACTTATGATTCCTTATAAAACATTAGTTTGCTAAATAAATTTCCTTTGATGAAAATGAGCCATGTTTTGAAAATCTATGGATTAAAGAAAAAAATTAAAATTTTGTATTCTTTATCGAAAAATAAATTTGTAATTTTTTTTTTTTTTTAAATTTACTGAATTTAATTCCACATTCCCATTTATACTTTTACACTTTATCCGATTGGGAGTGTTTAATAAATACTGATACAGTATTATAAAAGCTGTAATCTGAAAATATTTCAAAATTTAACTTTATATATATTTAGGAAGCTCAATGTAATTACAGAGCAATATAGTGAATAAATGACAAAAAGTTATATTCCAAAGTTCATGATGTTAACCATCTTATAATTTATTCCTTTAATTCAGTTGACATTTACAATTCTTGACAGTATCTGTTTTGTAGTGCAAAATCAATCACTTAATTAATTATTATATCAATTAGTTGGTTGGTTGTTTTTGTTTTATGGCATATCAACCCTTTTCAGGTTATTTAATGCTGAATCCAAAGATTCGGAAGAAAAAATTTGTAATAGAATGTATTTGTTGTTTTCAAGTCGGTTTCTATTTAACCCATAGTTGGGACCCTAACAGGTGCTACCACTCCGGGTCAGAGTGGACCTGGTAGCAATGGCAATTAAAGGGTTGCTCCACACTCCTCAAAGCCCGCAAGCTGGGGCCTCACCACTGGATATAGTTTTAAGGACCATATATCAATTAGTGAATCTATTATGCCCTTAACTCATTAGAAGAAATAGCAACAATTAATCTGTCAAAAGGAAATAAAGTGTGGTTTGGCATGATTAAAATTCGAAAATTGGAAGAGAAGCTGCAAATGCCTTATAATATGTTTCCTTTACGCCATTTTGAATTTTATTGCCTTTTGACGGATTGATTGTTGCTATTTCTTCTGATGAGTTAAGGGCAAAATAGATTCACTAATTGATATAATAATTAAGTGATTGATTTTGCACTATGAAAATAATATATAATATATATAATTATTTATTTTACTTTTAAAAACTGTCTTCAAAAAGTGTGACCCTCTTTTACTATAAATCCGCTCAAAACTGAAGCACTACACACTTGAAACCACCGGACTAACACGTAAATTCTCGTCTCTTCGCCATAACACCAAAATGAAGAAAAAGAAAAAGAAATTCATGAACCGGACTTTTGACCCTGATGAAGCTATATATTAGCGAAATATAGGACTTACAAAAAAAAAAAAAGCAATAAACAATGATTTTATCATTATATTCGACACTTCAAAGTTTTCAAAAATTTCTCAAAATATAATTATTGATACTAATAATAATTTTTATTTAATGTTTTTATTTTGTTTTGTAGTGCTTACATATGTTTACCTATTTGAACTGGACAACTTGACATTAGCTTACTTTAAAAAATTGGCCAACACTTTCACGGCTTTTAATATGTACAAGGTATGTACGATTTTTATTCTTATTTATTTATGTTTTTATTACACTTCCTCCCAAACAAGGCAAATTGCCACTTTGAAGTAAGAGGCTACCATCAGGGACATAAGTTGCAGGGAGACTATGTAGGGAGTTGGGCAACAAGATGTCTGTTCACATTACATACCAGTACAGTTGGGGAAAGAGGGACCCGAAAGGGAGTTTCAAAGTCTAGCAGTTCTGGGGAAGAAACTACTGGAGTAGAAAGCTCTCTTACATCTAGGGATCTAGGGGTGGGATTTAGCTGCTTGTCGGGGGTGTTTATGTTGAAAGGGTACGAGTGCTTGCAGCTCGTCAGAGCATTCATTGTTAAAATATTTGTAGAACAGGCAGAGACATGCAACATTTTGTCGATGGGACAGAGGCTGAAGCTTAGATGACAGTTCAGGACCTATCAGGTTGGCGACTCTCTTTTGAATCTTGTTTACGAGCGAGAGATTAGTAGCACATGCACCAGCCCAAATATGACAACAATACTCCATACATGGACGAATGGTGGCCTTATAGAGGTACAGGATACTTTCAGGCGTTAGTAGTTTTCTAGCACGGTGGAGAGAGCCTGCCTTCTTCGCTGCGGTCCTGGCAAACTGAACTGGTGTATTATTTATATAATAATACGATAACATATGTGTTATTTTGTGTGTCACGCTTACATTTTTTTTCTTTCAAGTGAATGTCGTTTAATTGTTATGATCTTCCATTTCTTGTGATAAATAATTTTACCAAGAATTCTTCATAAGTTTTGGTTTCATGACCTGGCTATGCTGGGCGTCTCTGCTAGCTTAGATAAATACTTCACACAAAAGAGAGTTTTTACACTGAGCATCCACAGAATGCCAACATCAATATATTACATATGAAAGAGTCCGCTGTGAAATTTCCACAGGCTCTGCCAGTTGTTATTACTACTACTACTACTACTACTACTAGTAGTAATACTACTCACCAGGAGTCCTCACGTGTCATCATTGGAGATTGCTCCCTGACAGCAACCGTTGGTGTTCCTCGGAGTCCTGGTGACAATAAGTCTCCTCCAGATTTCCAGTACTCTCTACCTCTGTTATCCAACTTTGCAAACGAATTTGCATCATAGTAACTCGCCGTTGACTTCTCTAGCAATTACCATCAGTCTTCCCTGGATTTTGGGTGGGAATAAGCCTCCCCAACATCCCAGGTCCTTTTTACTCATCCAGTTAAGATCTGGTTAATGCTCACCGTCCTCAGTCTTTCGATTCCACTCGACTAGTTGTTGCGGCGCCAGTTAATACCGACACTACATTTGGGGAGGGGGGAGTAGTAAATTTACGACTTAGCAGTTTCAATTTTCTTGATTTCTGTTTTACTTCTGTTGCAGCTTCTATATGGTCAGTTAACGTTGATGTGTATTGGTCTCCGCCTTCAAGGGTTTTCCTAATTATTTTCACCATTTTCATTAGTGTTGCATCTTCTCAGCCATCCCCTTGATTCCAATTTCACCATTTTTTTTTTTCAATGTTTTTTTAGGATTGTTCTTAGTGCTTCAACGATTACTGGTATTATCTTGACTTTGTCGTCGTCATCATCATCAAATAATAGTTTTTGAGTTATCAGCGTTTCCATGATATAACTACAAGAATATTTCATACAATACAGAGAAGTGAGGCCCAGATAAGACTTTGGCCCATCCTTACGTTGTCCAACTTATGTTCTTTATGTCTTTTTTGCATGGGCCAATGGCTCATGATCAGCGTGACATCAATCGAAGTTCGAAAAAATCAATTTCTGGGGCTTACACATGAAATATGCTATAAGTTATCTTTCTTTTTGGTCTCTTGATCTTACTGGACAAGAATTCATCTAATCTGTTGGAATATCCAGTTTCGTGCTGTTAAGGTAACATCACTTGGAGAAAGCGCACCATCATCTATAATATAAATCTCATCTGCCTGTTTAAATGTATGTATGTATGTATGTATGTATGTATGTGGAATATGCCCTGGTGCCCAGCAACCTGAGTCCCAGTCATGGATCAAATGGCATGGTAGGTGGAGAGGGCTCCCGTAAGCCATGGTGAAAGCAACCTCTCTAGGAGAAGGAAAACCCTGATATAAAACCTGCGGCGACTGCTGCTTCCAATGATGTTGACATGCTCTTCTTTTTGCTTCAATATATATATATATATATATATATATATATATATATATATATATATATATATATATATATAAGGTTGGTGCAATTACATTCAACTTCAAAGAATCATAACTCTTTTCGAAATAAAAAAAACCATAAGAATCGACACATTTTTGCCAATAAGAAACAATTTATTTATCGCATTAGCATAAAAATCTGGAGTTCTGGAAGTGATGAAGTCATTGAAGGCCGATTTGGCATTATTTCTGCTTTTGAAGCGTTTTTTTTAGCAGGAAGTTGTTGAGATGCTTGAAAAAGTGATAATCGGTGGGCGAGAGGTCCTGTGATTATGGTGGATGAGGCAGAGTCTCATTGCCCAATTCGTTCAACTTCTGTAAGGTCAGTTGAGTAACATGCAGGTGAGCCTTGACATGAAGGAGAATTGGTCTCTTCATATTGACCAGTCTCGGGAACATACATTGAAGCTTCTGGTACATTTTGTCAGTTGTCCGACAGTACTTCTTCTCCGTAATCGTTTTGCCCAGATTCGAGAAGCTGTGATGGATGAGACCAGCTGCACATCACCAAACAGTCACCATAACCTTTTTTTGGTGCAATTTCGGCTTAGGGAAGTGTTGTGGAGCTTCTCCAGCATCCAACCACTGTGTCGAACGTCTCCAGTTGTCGTAGAAAATCCACTTCTCATCACACGTCACAATCGGGCCAAGAAAAGAGTCGTTTTTGTTGCACAGAAGGAGCGTAGAAGACACTTCAAAACGACGATTTTTTTTTAATTATCATTCAATTCATGCGGCACCCATTTATCCAACTTTTTTGACTTCCCTATTTGCTTTGAATGGCGAACGACTGTTGAGGGGTAAACCTTGAGTTCAACAGCAATTTCTTATGTAGTTTTGTGAGAATCGGCTTCAATTAAAAATTTCAAATGTTCATTATTAATCGCAGTTGGCCGGCTATGACTCTTCATCTTCGAGGCTCTCGCCATTATTGTGAAATTTCTTGAACCACAGTTGTGCCATTGCAGCTTTTCGGCTTAGTTGGAACTAGAATAAGAAAATCGTCCGGATATGAATTGTATCTATGCTATCAAAAAAAATGAATGAATAGATTGCGAACGGTAACGAATAACATGATTCGATAGAGTCAAAAACGCTCTTCAAAATCATATATAACATGGCTATATCAATTAATTAATATAACATTAATATAACATAACATAATTAATTGATATAACATATCAATTAATTAATTCAGAAATCATATAAATGTAACATATGTAAGAAAACGATATTGTGTTTGCACCAATCTAATATATATATATATATATATATATATATATATATATATATATATATATATATATATATATATATATATATATGCTTTCAACAATAATTCAAACAAATGTTAATATTTCGCTAGAATTTTTCCTCTGAGAAGATGTACTGACATTAATAATCCATGGATTAAGGATTCTTTAGTTCAAACAACAAATTTTTATTTTGAAAAGTGATTCTTTTTAAATGGAATTTAAACATATAAACTCTAATTTTATTTGCTCTCTCTAGTATATTGAGCAATTTTATTTGGCTGGGATTGTCTTATATGCATATTTCTTTCCAGTATTTTATAAGACCTGAAACCATAAGATTCACCAACCTGTACTCTAATTCATTTCAATACTATAACGTGTATATATATATATATATATATATATATATATATATATATATATATATATATATATATATATATATATATATAAAGCGCTTTAAAAATGACAAACGGAAAACCCCTAAGGACCCCTTTTGCCAACAAACTCATACGAAGTTAATCGTTGGCATAACATAGAAATACAAAAAATGAAGTAAATTATCACAAAAGAGCAAATACTCTGGGATATATGAGTAAAAAAAGACGAATTCGTATAAAATAATATATATACAATTATATAAAATGTATATACAAATAAGATGGACGGGGTATGGGAACGATTAAAATATATCCCCAAGCACGTCCAGTGATTTAATAATTTCCTTCTGTCGACAGAGAGAGGACCTACATGAAATAACCGAGACTGACTCCAAAATATTTAAATGATTTTGAGAGTCAGCCCGATGTAAGATTCTAAAGCAATTCATTTTATATGCATTCGCACAAGCTGGATTTTTGATTAGGAGTTGCCCAATGGCAGATTCCAAGGTAGAAGAGGGGCGAGAGCGACATGGCTTGCCCAGTCTAATTTCTGCTGGGATATACTGGTTACTGCATGTCTGAAAATTTAAGAAGGTTCGACCCACATAGCCAGCAGCGCACTGGCAATTGAATTCATAAATAACATTGCTTTCTATGATGTAAGGCAAACTATCCTTCGTAACCAGTGGGGAATGCAGATTTTACACCAAAAACCAAATGTAACACAACAGAGAGGAAACAATTTGATACAGACTTAATAATCCATCTGCCCAAACACTGACCAGTTTTAAATAAACAGGACATATATATAAAGGTTGATTGGGAAGTCATAAGAGAACACATCAGAGATATTCCGTGGACTAATATCTTTTCTCTTCCTGCTGAACAATGTGTTAATGAGAAAACTGAATGGAACAAGTATTGAAGCGTATGTTCCCACTCTCCCCAATGATTAAGTTCTACTTGTGCAGCTGCATTTCGATGATTCATCTGCCACAAGTCAAATACAAATAGACAAAGTCTAGAAATAATTGTAAAAGAGAAATAACTCAATACAAGAGAAGGCATGCCAAAGTTATCAGGAAAGGTATCAAGTTGCAAATAATTTCTGGGATATTTATGATAGGTTGCTGATTAATGGACAATCAACCATTTCACCATGAGGTCGCTTGCACAGCAACCGAGAAAGCTAACCTGCTAGCCTGGCAGTTCGCTTCCAATTCTGCCTTAGCCCCCTCCCCCCCCCCAAAACCACTCGCTCCCAAATTACCCTTTGCAAACAGAAGCCACACTTGTAGATGTGTAAATCACACCTTTCTAATGCCAATGATATCATAAAAAACCTAGACACCTCAAAGACGTGTGGGCCTGATCTCATTCCTACCATACTAATTAAGAAATGCTCTGCTGAGCTAGCCTTTTATCTCTTAAAACTTTTAAACAAATGCCTAGCCGATTCTTACTTCCCTGGTAGCTGGAAAATTGGCTCCATTGTAGGAGTATTCTAAGAAGTACTTTAATGGAATATGATCTACTGAACTCGTGTATCATCGATATAAATACTCCTGACAAGTTTATATGTATATATATATATATATATATATATATATATATATATATATATATATAAATGTGTGTATAAGTGAATTTGTGCATGCATATATATATATATATATATATATATATATATATATATATAACACAGGCTCCTTCAGCCTTTGGCAGGCTATGGATACCCACATAGAGTTGCCTACGCATGAAATTTTTTCAGAAGGTGCACAATCTCCGACCACACTTCTCAAGTCAACATTGTTAAATACCAGTGGCTAGTGAAGTGTATGTACAGGACAAAGACTTTTCAGATCTATCTGCGTAAGTATACTTTGATAATTACGTTTCAGTTTGAAGAAATATGGTATAATAAAATTATTGGGTGTTCGTTCTCGCCTGACCTCCATTGAATGTAAATATGTCACAAAGTTTAACAAGGTTTTTTAAAAGGGGTGAGGTCCACAATAACACCTTAACTTTAATCTTAATTCACGTTAGCTTTTATTTATTTTTTGGAGTTGAATCATATTGTGTCCAATAAATTCACCTCATCAATTCACGTTCTTATTAAAGTGAAAGGCAAAAAAAAAGTCGGAACTTTAGACAATTCTCGACACAAATTCTGCACAACTGTGTTTTTCCTTCTCCACTTGTACCTGGCACTCTTTCGAAAATAGATAAATAGATAAATAATAAAAAATAAGAATATTACTTGTTATCGTGTCAAAAGAAAGAAAAAAATATTGCTCACATGATTACGTGTCGTTTTAAAACATTTACATAACCTTTTTATTTTTATTTATATATCTGTTTAAGCTTTTTTGTCAGTGTACTAGAAGGAATTCAGTTGATTACAACCCTTTCTGCGTGTTCTTTACATTACAGTACTACAACCCTGAATCCGACGGCGCAATACTACACTGTTCAATACTGTAAAACTGAAACGAAGCTGTTCTGCTTGAAAAGGGCGCCATTTTTTTTCTTATTAATATTTATATCGATTTTTTGCTTTAAAATACTAAAGTAATTACGTGTTTACTTTTTTAATATCCCATTTTGCTGTTTCGGATTATTTTACTAAAGTGAAGCGTCATTATTTTTCAAAACTGTTTTTGTTTCTTTGTTTTTCGATATTTCGTCGATATTATTTAGTAAGAGTGTTTAGCAGAAAAGCCAACAAACGACTACCCGAAAAAATAAATATACAAGAAATTAATGTTACCATAGTCAACAAAAGTTCTTCAGTTCACGTTATTTTTTGCTTTGAAATAGTTTTTAATTCTCTTTACTTGAAATAATTTCAGCGAACCAAAATTAAAACGAAATTTGAGGCGATAACTACTTAAATGAATTTTTATATAAACTACACATGCCATAATCGAATATCCGTCAAACACAAAATAACGGAAAACATTAAAATATGTTTATAAATATTCCTTACGTTGACAGAACTCTCTTAAATTGTTAACACAGAATGCTCAGGTGCCCCTTCTTCAAATTGAAAACGAGGCTCTCCATTTCAAAGTCGCTGCCATTTTGATTTTTTTTAACCGGTTCGTGAATTTAAAAAAACAAATTTTTTTTTACAAACTACTTAAAAATACAAACCATTGAACTTTTCTACCATAAAAGTAACTTTTATTGACTATGGTAACATTTATTTCTTATATATATATATATATATATATATATATATATATATATATATATATATATATATATATATATAACATTTTCTCTTTGTAAGGAAACATCATTTTGTTGGTCAGTCTTTACTACGAATGGAAACAAAGTTGATATAAAAAAATATATATTTTCGCGAAAATTATCTTTATTGCCATCATATTTTGCTCAGGGTAAAATATTTGAGTATCAAAACCTATCTCTTTACAACCCCCTCCTTTTCATAACCTATCATACTTTCATCAATCACAGTCCATTTTCTGTAAGCTGTTTTTGAACCCAGTCAACGACGAGTACTTCTGCTAGTATATATATATATATATATATATATATATATATATATATATATATATATATATATATATATATATATATATATATATATATATAGCCCTTGAGACCCTGAAGGGGCATAGGCCATCTACAACTTTTTGTATATGTTTTTGTAGCGAGGAGTTCTTTGTACAGGGTGAGGGTGCTGGCCCCATGCCCAACCTTCCCAGAGGGTGCATACAGCGCCTAGCCTTCCCAAATGGTCACCCATCTGGTGCTGGCCAGGTTCAACGTTGCTTAACTTCGGTGTGTTAACGTGCTTGTGCTATATGTATATATATATAGTTTTTGAAATATAATATAATTATCCACTGACACGTGTTTCGTCGTCTACGACTCATCACAAATATTTGTGGCTGACATAGATTCTCTTCCTGATTGGTCTTTCCTCCACCCACCGACCTCTGGCCGGCTACAGAGTAAATGATATGAATAAAGATTGGCTGACGGAAGAAGAGAGGGAGGTTGAGCAAAGCTGAGTGATAAATTAAAGGGGAGGTAATTCGTGGCATCTGGCGTAGGTGAAGCGGAAGTAGAACAACTGAAGATAATTTTTCATTTGTAGATGTAAATTAATTAAGGTCGGCAGGAAATGAAATCTATTTGGTCAGTTAAAAGGCAAATTGTTCTCCAATCTCCTGTTCGGAAGATGAAACAGCTTTATTTTGTGATTATCTTATCTCCCGCATCCAATGTTGTGGCTTTTTTTTTTTTTTGTTTTTTTGTTTTTGTTTGTTTTTTTTTTTCTTCATTTTATGCCAAATCTCGTCCTTATCTTTTCTTATAATTTGTTAGATCCCTAAATTAATTATTTTGTTTGTTTTATCAAACTCCCTCTCTCTCTCTCTCTCTCTCTCTCTCTCTCTCTCTCTTAGCTTTTTTCTTCTCTTTTTTTTTTTGCTTTTGTTTTGTTTGCCTGTTTTTTTTTTTCCGCACTGTTTTTTTTTCTTTATCTGACTCGTTTTCGCTTTCTTTCTTGTTCTTTTTGTTTTGTGTCTTTGTGTATTTGTTTTTTATTCTCTGTCATTTTTCCCCCTTTCTCTCTTTTTTCTCTGTTTCTCTTTTTTCTCTCGTATTCATCTCTCTTTTCTTTGCCTTTTTTTTTGTTTTTCTCCTTCTTTTCTTCCCTCGTTTTTCTACTTCTTTTTATCTTTCTCCCGCCTTTTTTTTTTTTTTCATTTTTTTCTTTTTCTCCCCTCTTTCTTTTTTCTCTTACTCTTTCTCTTATGTTTTTTTCTTTTTTCACTCTTTTTTTTTTGCCTTTTTATTTTCTCTCCCCTTTCGCTATTTTTCTTTTTTTTCCCTCTATCTCTTCCCTCTTTCCTTTTTCTTTAGCAGTTATCCCTCTGTTTCTTTTTCTCTTTTTTCTCCTTTCTCCTGTTTTTCTCTTTGTTTTATTCTCTACCTGCTTTCGTTCTTTTTTTTCTATTTTTCTCCATTCTTTTCTCCTCCACCACCTCCTTCTCTCGCCCTCCCTCTCCCTCTCCCTCTCCCTCCCTCTCTCTCTCTCTCTCTCTCTCTCTCTTCTCCAGTGAGTGTTTGAGTGTTTGACTATACTATTGTTTTATACTAGTCTTAACCCACTTGACCGTTATTGGTATAATATTCGGACATCTCATTTTCCGTTTCTATCTTCTAAAAGAAATGCAATTCCAGTTTCAGTAGTATCGTTACGGATATAAGAAACAGACTAGTTTTCTACTTTATTAATAAGTAATTTTGTTTTGGCTGATTTAACCACGTCTCATCTATAATATAAATCTCACCTGTCTGTTTAAATGTATGTATGTATGTATGTATGTATGTATGTATGTATGTATGTATGTATGTATGCATGTATGTATGCATATTTGTGTGTGTATATGTGTATTGGGGTGGAGAGGGCTCCCGTAAGCCGTGGTGAAGGCAACCTTTCTAGGAGAAGCAAATCTCTGATTTAAAAAACCATAAAGCGGAAGACCAGTACCCGCATTAAGCTGGTCTGCAGTTTAATTTGCTGCTGGCTATCTTGCTCTTGCTTGTTGCTGGATCTCAACATTTTGAACAAAGAGAGAGACTTAGCTGTCGTACAAAGCTAAGATTCTGTAACATCATCTTTGCATAGATACTCCCTCAGGTATTTGGGCTCATGGATTTTAAATGTCTGAGGGAGTGGCACTCGTCTGACAAGACGTTGCAATCATCATCATGTATGTATGCCTAAAACTTAACTCTCAACTAGGCAGTTTGCTACAAGGAGGGGTCGATTTTCTGTGAGCCATTCTTGCAAGTCATCGTATCGGTAGAATCGACTTTGCCTAATTTTAACGTTACGAACATCCAGTCGCGTCATGATGAGACGTCATGGTAAGACGTCATGGTAAGACGTCAGGGTTGTTGTTTTTTTCTTTTTTCATTTTCTTTTCTGCCTTTGTGTGACGGGTTTGAGCCTGTCTACTACAATTTTTTTTTTTTTTTTTTTGCTCAACACACACCTCCAAATACCCGGGCAACGCCGGGCACCCAGGCTAGTCATATATGTCAATACAAATGGTGTTCAATAAGTAATGCCTCTGCCCATTTCTGGTTGTCTGATCTAGTTAAAATTTTGCATGTACAATGATTTATATCTCTATGAGTTATGTGGCAAATTACAGCTCTGATATAGTTGTGATTCCTGATTTGAAGGTGTTTGAACTGAGCCAGGTGTAGAAATGGAGCTTGTTGAGTATTGCGCAGTGACACGATTTTTGTATTTGAAAGAATGCACAACGCAGGAGAATTTGAATGAAACGAAACAAACATATAGTTTTGATGCTCCATCACATGACCTTGTCAAACGTTGGCATCGTGAAATCAAACATGGCCTGAAATTTGTGGAAACAGCTCCCAGACCTGGTCAACCCATCTTCTGCCATTGATGAGGCATTTGTTAATCAAATTGAGGCTGCCATTTTAGAAAATCAATGCGAGATTATTCACCAACTAGCCCAAGAGGTCAAGATTAGTACAGGGTCTGTGGAAACTATAATTTGTAATCATTTGCATATACATAAGATGAATTCCCAGGCTTTTGACATCTTTCCGAAGTGAGAACCAAAGGATGAATTTGAAGATGTGTTAAGATGAGTCAAAGCTTTTCAAAA